>NW_014577201.1:306408-383973 GCF_000485595.1 Priapulus caudatus | reverse complement strand
ATATATACATACATACATACATACATACATACATACATACATACATACATACATACATACATACATACATACATACATACATACATACATACATACATACATACATACATACATACATACATACATACATACATACATACATACAATACATACGTACATACTACATACGTACATACGTACATACGTACATACGTACATACGTACGTATGTACGTATGTACGTATGTACGTATGTACGTATGTACGTATGTACGTATGTACGTATGTACGTATGTACATACGTACATAGTATGTATGTATGTATGTATGTATGTATGTATGTATGTATGTATGTATGTATGTATGTATGTATGTATGTATGTATGTATGTATGTATGTATGTATGTATGTATGTATGTATGTATGTATGTATGTATGTATGTATGTATGTATGTATGTATGTATGTATGTATGTATGTATGTATGTATGTATGTATGTATGTATGTATGTATGTATGTATGTATGTACGTATGTACGTATGTACGTATGTACGTATGTACGTATGTACGTATGTACGTGTGTACGTGTGTACGTGTGTACGTGTGTACGTGTGTACGTGTGTACGTGTGTACGTATGTACGTGTGTACCATACATACATACATACATACATACATACATACATACATACATACGAACTCAAATATCGATTTAGATTGCATCGATTACCAGACATGCAAAAGCATGATTGCATTATGATAGCATCAGTCGCTTGTAATGTGAATACAAATGGGGAAACAATTGTTATCTCACTGTCTCTCTCGTCAGTGATCACACAACCAGTGTGAATATCTGGCCAGTTCTGATATTACAAGAATGAGTTAGAAAGTGCCCGAGCTTTAAAGGCATGAAGCCGAAACGTAAGCCGATGGGTTTTTCGCACTAACTTATACATTATTGAAAAAAACACGTGTATTGTGTACGGTCACAGAATAAATGCATGCTGTAACATGGTGTACATTCTGTATAATGGTACCTACCCGTGTTGTGTACAAGTTGCGCCTAAAGTAGTATTGTGCTAATGTACGTTATTATTACGGTTACATTTAATTACTTAAATCATGATTAATTCTGGGTAACTTGTTTAAGTGGATTAAATTTCGAGTTAAAATGAAGCAGTTTGACAATTAAGCCGATAAAACAATCATATCGTATGCATATAACGATACCTCATCGGCACCACATTCTTCTATATTCTTCAATGGCCTCACAATGAATGAATTGAGTCTGATATCAAACAAACAGTAAAAGGCTACGACATAAAAACTGTGAAACGAGTTTTATACTATGAATAAAACAACTTTATCGGACTGTTTCAGTATGATTAAATATGTTCTGCTGGAGCCATCAGGACGATATAAAGTCTGATTCGAAACAAAACAGCTCGGAGTTAAACCCATGTAGACACTCTTTCAAAGCGCGAGAGAGGAGAGCCGAAACATTAGCGCGCTAAACTAATGACCGAGATTTATACTACGATATCAGCAGGCAGAAGAAAGCTCATAATTCCTTCACTCACAGAAAACCGATCATGATCAACATCTATATCTACCCTTGCGTTAGGAATCAACTCGGAGAGCCTTACTCTAAGCCAACTAATAACACGTGCTCTAGTAGTAGATCCACTAATAACACATGCTCTAGTAGTAGATCCACTAATAACACGTGCTCTAGTAGTAGATCCACTAATAACACGTGCTCTAGTATAGTAGATCCACTAATAACACATGTTCTAGTAGTAGATCCACTAATAACACATGCTCTAGTAGTAGATCCACTAATAACACATGCTCTAGTAGTAGATCCACTAATAACATGTGCTCTAGTAGTAGATCCACTAATAACACATGCTCTAGTAGTAGATCCACTAATAACACATGCTCTAGTAGTAGATCCACTAATAACACGTGCTCTAGTAGTAGATCCACTAATAACACATGCTCTAGTAGTAGATCCACTAATAACACGTGCTCTAGTAGTAGATCCACTAATAACACATTTTCTAGTAGTAGATCCACTAATAACACATGCTCTAGTAGTAGCGTGCGTGTCATGAAATCATATAAACCGAAAATATAGTTAATATAATGGTTTGCATGTTCTTGCTATAATATAATATGCTTATAGAAGAGTTGTGTTAATAATTTCTCCCACAGCATATCATTGCCACTGCGATCTGGGGTATCAGTACACAAGTATACATGGGCGTCGAGTATGACAGACATTCAGTGTAGCGTTCCGTAGAGGCGGTAACAGCAGGTGAGAGAGGGCCTGTATGAGCGCCTCTCTGCACCCGAACACAGCTCTACCTGTCAGTGTCACAAATGAAGCTACTGAGCGACTCACTGCAGAGCGTTGTGCGCGAAAATCTGAACACGAAGGACACAAAAAAGAGCAAACACGTGTGTTAAAAATATATCCTACAACTGGTACAAATCGTACTTGAGCTAAAACTAAAAAAAATCAAAATGTAATTTTCCATGTATAGTAATGCTACTAATACTATAACTAACATATACTAATACTATGAGAAGTTACTTGTAATTTATATTTTCTATTATTATTAATAATAATTGTATTATTATTATTATTATTATTATTATTATTATTATTATTATTATTATTATTATTATTATTTCGCGTACGTAGATTCACGTCCCGAAAAAAGATCAATTCAACACCATGTTCATGCATTCAATATATATATATAGGCGAGACACATCACGATTTTACCATTAAGGGTCTAAATTGGCTCTCATTTGCAGTTGTCTATTCCGCTATTCCGCATATTGGCATTTTTAATGCTTGCAAGTATCTTGCACGTGTCATTTAAGTGACCACGCATGTCTGTAATAACTTGTCTCACTTTCTCTCTCTCCGCTGTTTAACTCACTTTCTTCCACTGTTCAATTCACAAGAGTTAGGGTCATGAATTCCTTCCGTTTTCGTTTCATATACCCTACAAACCCCAGGAAACGATAAAGCAACGAAACTAAGGCAAGACACGCCACTTACTATTTATATCGATTACCACGAATCTATAAAGCAAGAAACCATACGCGTCACACTGGTTATTTTTTACTGCGCTTGCAAATATAACGGACAGAGCCGATAGATAAATTTAACGCTCATTAATTGTAGAACTGTCTGGAAATTACAAAGTATTACAAAAGAAGCTTTGTCGCTATGAAAAATTCCCTCACTAATGAGACGAGTTTATTATAGGCAGGGGATGATGATGAAAAGCGAAAACAAGCTTTCGCGCGCAATAATCAGCGAAGAACAAGCCATTCAATTTAGAACGCGCGCTATCTTAGCGCAAACTGGTTGAATCGAGCCTCTTTCGAGGCACTCAGGCTCACCCTAACGGGGAGTGATTAGGCATGTGGTAATGACCACCTTCACTTTATGTGGTTTCGGGCCGACTATCTTGTTTCTCGGTAAACGCGAGATTTCCCGTGATGTCTAAGAAATAGCCATTACTCGTGTGACAAGCACGCATGAATTATTCACCGTATATGAACAAATCAATCATCATCGGAACGCGGACTGCTTGTTCCCACTTGGACCCTTTCAAACTTACCCAGGATATCTACTGAACCGGCGATATTAATGGCCGCTGTGTATGGTGCTCTCTTGCGCTGTCTCGTCGGTTTTTCTTTCACGCGGCTGTCTAAATTTGTTGCAAGCAATTTGCAATCAGCCGCTCATAGCCGCACCGAGGATTATTATTTAAGTTGCAGTGAATCGCAACTACTTTACCCAATCACGCCGAAATATACCACACGCACGCACGCACGCCCACACGCATGCACACACACACACGCATACACGCACGCATGCATGCATGCATGCATGCACGTACGCACGAACACACACACACACACACACACACACACACACACACACACACACACACACACACACACGTGCGCGCGCGCGTACGCGCACAGCTCAATGATTTTAAGTAGGTACACCATACATTACTATAACATGAATAAGATGTTTCAGGAAAACCAGCGCGTGACAAATTTGGCCTCTCTCTATATATATATATCTATAACGAGATATGACGAATCTGAAAAAAAAAACACAATAAAACGACTCCCACACGCATGCACTCACTTTGATCATTGTGTCACTATCTGAATGCTAAAACGGAAATGCTTTTAAGTTTTCTTTCGGCGGAAATGTTTTTTTAAGGAACGCAGTGGTCATGCTAACCATTATTTTTCGAGATCATGGAATCCCAATGTAGGTCGTTTTTCTTGCAGGTTAGATTCGGTGTTTATTTCAAGGTTAAATCTAATGCGTGCGATAAGAAGTGTTTGCATTGAATATTGACATTCAACAGTGAATACAATGAAGTTTGCATAACGGTCTGATATTAGGCAAGTTTACATAACGTGGTAAATCAGGTTAACTTGATATATCAAACATGAATATGGAAGGAATCGATGCTCCATGCCAAACTCGCGTGCGTAAATTCTAGGCGTGCTGTTTGATGAATTCATTGAAAATTGCCGTTTGAAAAATGCATTTCGATTGAGCGTCGAATTCGATAAATCATTATTACCGTGGACAGATTCAATTCATTACTTTAGTAAATAAAGATACAAGCGTATCAATATCACGTACTCTTTGCATCCATGCTTCTCATATAAAATATATGACTGTGCATGTGTGCATGCGGGCGTGCGTGCGTGTGCGTGTGCGTGTGCGTGCACGCGTGTATGTGTGCGTGTGCATGTGCGTGTACGTATGCGTGTAGGTATGCGTGTGTGTGTGCGTGTGCGTGTACGTGTATGCGTGTGTGTGTGCGTGTGCGTGTGCGTGTGCGTGTGCGTGTGCGTGTACATGCATCAACCTGCCAATTACGTGTTCATTGGGTCTCGCTTGGTAAAAGGCAATCTTTAATAGCAGTGCCGGTTACGACCATTCTCCAGAGATCTGCGAGCGCCGTCTCCAATGTTGAAATACTGATGTCATCGTTACGCCCTGCTTGTGCAATCATCGCCCATTTGGCCTCTATTTATTTTACTAAACCGATTGCCGAACTTCTGTCGTCCCCACTCGCGTGTCACCACCGTGCGGTGCGGGGCGCGTGCGCTGCACGTGCAATGGAAGCCAATGTGTCATTTTGTTGAGGGTGAAACGTGACGTGTCTCATGTAGTCGCGGGGGATTGCACCCCTCCCGCTGTCGTAACAGCGTAACTGCGCTATCAGCACGATTTCACGGTGCGGCGAGTGCGTTTGGCTAATTTTGCGCGATCTGGT
Source organism: Priapulus caudatus (assembly GCF_000485595.1). NCBI lineage: Eukaryota > Metazoa > Priapulida > Priapulimorpha > Priapulimorphida > Priapulidae > Priapulus > Priapulus caudatus. The sequence goes on along the minus strand of NW_014577201.1, from coordinate 378,658 downwards.
GACGGGGCGTGACGCGCCATAGAGCTATCTGCTCGATTTCTGCCAAGTGCGCTGCACGCTCTGGCGATTGCTCCTTGCTTACATCGTAACGGAACAGCGACTTTAATTAATAACGGGGCGCGGGAATAGATGTCCGGAATATGGTTCCATCGGCCACGTATAGCGACCAGGGAATCCGACCGATTACCGTGCACAACGGTCGCTCTATTCCGCGTTCTGTGTTTATGGCTTAACTCGACTAGAGTCAACACGAGGGCTGGTTCGCCGCGGGACGGTCACGACGCTATCATGATGGTACGCAGGGGAAGTGTAATGATATACCTCGTCGGGCGTTCATTAGGACTGCTGATGACGGCCTTCAGTTCAGGTCAGAACGAACTAGGCCATGGTATCGGAGCGAATGTCGGCGTGCAATGCGAGGGTGGGCTACGGGTCACGGTCATTTGGGTCACGGCGTCGTCATACGCGCGCGCATGCGTGAGCTGTCGGATCGGCGTAGCTGCCTCGATGCGCGGGTGCGTTAGTAATGAAATCCCACGCCACATCAAGTAGAAGTCGGAGAGCAATCTAAAGCGTACTCTTGACAGAGATGGTGCTGATAGCTCGAGTCAGCGGCCATCGTCCGCGATGAGCACGTAGAATTAGCTCGGTCATCTTGCTCGCTGAACCTCATCAATGACGACTGATTGCCGTTCAATCCCCCATTAGTCCGATGCTGAGAATTAGCGATAAATATCCGCGCATGTCGATACAAAATTCTGTAAAACCAAAGCCGATTACTCGCGACAACATCCGCCACATTCGAATGCTGCGGTTCTCGCAATTACCCTATGTAGTGTGCCAATCTAGTCCCTTTTCATGTATATATATATATATATGAATGTCGTAGATCATTACAGGATTGCTGGAGCACAACATGTACACATCTGTTGTAGTGTCTACCCGAGCCACCAACATGACAAGTAGGTCTGTGTCTGTACCAACAAGAACAACCGGTTGCTGCTCAGACTCTGCTAGATCTAACGTTGTTGAGACAATCAGTGTGTCGGCATCTGCCTCTGCTTGCTTGACACGTATTCCAGCCATCGACATTTTATCGCGTAGAGCTTGAATGAACTTCATCTTGCTGTTGCTGTTAGCAAGGAATGCAGCCTGGGTTTTAGTAGTAGGCATGTCATCACCGGGTGTGATGTCTCTGGAAGTGTTTTTGCTGGCCCGTCGCCTCTGTTCAGCTTCTTTTGTGGATGCCTTACCCCATATCCGTCAAACACCACGGTTGTTTGAGCTCCGTAATGCCTCAGGATGTACGAAATGTACGAGGAGTGGAGCCAGAGTTATGGGAAAAACCCTAAATAGGGGCAATTTTGGACGCAGTCTTGGATTCTGGAAAACGCACAAGGGGGATTTCCGGGGACTTTTAGTATGTTATTCTACACATTTTTCTGAACCTATCATGAAAAATTCAGCTCGTTTTGAAAAATGTCCGGGTTTGGCCATATTTGAGCTAAAAATCTTGGACTAATAAATATAACTACTATGATACGGGCAAGGAGGAGACCATACCGATGAGGTGTATGAGTAAGAGTAGGAATAGCAGCAGTAGTAGTTGTAGTAGTAGTAGTAGTAGTAGTAGTAGTAGTAGTAGTAGGAGTAGTAATAGTAGTAGGAACAGCAGCAGTAGTAGTTATAGTAGTAGTAGTAGTAGTAGTAGCAGCAGCAGCAGCAGCAGCAGTAGTAGTAGTAGTAGTAGTAGTAGTAGCAGCAGCAGCAGCAGCAGTAGTAGTAGTAGTAGTAGTAGTAGTAGTAGCAGCAGCAGCAGTAGTAGTAGTAGTAGTAGTAGTAGTAGTAGTAGTAGTAGTAGTAGTAGTAGTAGTAGTAGCAGCAGCAGCAGTAGTAGTAGTAGTAGTAGTAGTAGTAGTAGTAGTAATAGTAGTAGTAATAGTAGTAGTAGTAGTAGTGTGTGCATCTTTTTGACAAATGCGTGTCTAAACACTTCCTTCGCAGTCGCACGCACAGGTCATCTTAAGCTAAACTCGTATATCTATACATCTTGTTTGCAGAAAACACTTGCAAAGCGACGGGCTCCATGCAAGGGCAGGAGATGCGCGGCAAGCTGTACCGGAAGGCGATGCACTCGTCGCTGCTGATGACGTTCGTCATCGTGACGGCGTTTGTCGTCTGCTGGGCGCCGTACTACATCGTCATGATCGGCTACGTCTTTAAGATGGAATTCATGCTCGACAACCAGGACGTCGTCGACAAGGTCGTCTTCGGCTTCGGCATGCTGGAGTCGATGATCAATCCGCTCATCTACGGAGCGTTCCACCTCGCCAAGAGGAGGCGCACGAAGGCAAGAGGTAACAGCACGATGGTCACCAGCATGACACATACGCGGGTCCCGTCCTACAAGCGCTACAGCACGCGCGGCGACACGGGTATCAGTAGCATCCGAGAGGCAACGACGCGCACGTAATCTTCTCCGATTCCCCGCTCGTCTTCCAAAGACTGGTAATCGGTCCGCTCGTTCATGGCTGCAGTTGTGTCCGACTCGTGTGGGTAACATAGGATCATGCTATAATATCAGGAGTGTATAATATAGACTACATTATACACTCCTGATAATATTACTCGGGGTGTGTGTATGATGGTGGTGGGGGGGGGGGCGATTGATCGTTGATATAGCTTCTCGGAGTTATTGATCAGGGGTACAATGCCAGAAAAAATACTAATCCTAACAATAGTCCTAGCATTTCTTAACATAACTTTTTCTTATAGGCAGTCGAGAGAAACATTGTAAAGTAACGAGTATTTCAGAGGCAGTAAATAGATGACCGGTCGGTGAGAAATATTTAATGTTAAGACTATTGTTAAGACCAATAACATTAATAACAAATTATCAATAACAGAATAATTACAATTTTTTCCTGACAACCGATCCTAGGCGTTTAGCCTCCCCCTAGTGGAGTGGTTGCATCTGTATGTAAGGCCTCTGTATAGGTACAGAAGAGCTGACAGGTTTAGTAGAAATCCATACTATTGCCCGCAATTCTTGCGTACGATTAAATCTTGATTACAGAATTAAACGCTGCCGAATCAATCCTGTATGGTGATATAATTTATATATGCCGTCGACATTTTATTACGCCAATAATTAAAAAACATACTTTTATGAGGTTTTACATGTGAATTTGCTCATAATGTCAAATCACTCAACTAGCATTGAACTTGCATGTAAGCCAGAACATTAAAATGTGCATTTTCTGTAGAACATCTGGTCCTATTCTGCCAATGATATATTATTTATCACAGAAAATAATATATAGTAAAAGTAATCGTTTCCTAAAAGAACCGATACTTGAATATAACGAGAATATACCCAGTGAATGTAATATCGTCTATCGGATAATATAAATACCAAATACACAAAGCACCTACGGCAAGTAGGTTGACAAGTAAATTGAGAGAGAACGACCAGAATCTAGTCGAAAATTAAATCATTCTACTCGTTGTAGAAGATTGAGAGCGGCGTTTGCATACCAGTGGCCAGGGGAATAGTAGAAGTCAAATACTAGGCATGCCATAACAAAACTAGCCGCTATACAGCGTGTAATAGTTTGGGTCTGTGATCGATACTGTCACTATATGCAGTGCTATATATGTGTCGCTATAATAGTATCGCTGGGGCGCGAGACGCAACATGTTCTGCTTGCATCTATGACAAATACGACATACGCATATACGCTCTCTTATGACACTATTTGCAATAGGAAGATTCTTCCTATGACAAATATTGGCGAGTCAACTTCCTTCCGCTTTACAGCTGAAATTCACTGCTTGCGTTCATAATAGCGCTCCTAAACTCCTATGATGCGGACAACACATACAAGAATATTTGTCATAGGAAGAATCTTCCTATGACAAACAGTGTCATAGGAGAGCGTATATGCGTATGTCGTATTTGTCATAGATGCTAGCAGAACAGGCTGATATATGTGACGCGATAATAGTGTCACTGGCGCGAGAGACGCGTGCACGCTCACTGACAGGTAAGACCTTCGGTAGACCTTGCAGCAGTCCCGCGAGTTTGTGCATAGCGACATTCATTAGCGTACGCGGGTTACAGACAGGCAAACTGACAGGTGCCACTACAACGGTGCGCGCGGCTATATTTATAACACGCTTTATTGCAGCATAGGTTTTGCTTTTGGGATTTTAGTTTTGAGCTCGTTTGCGTTTTACCCTTTCATGATCACCATGCACGCAGACGTGAGCTGACACGTAGCATTTTTCATGACAGCCTCTTAACCCGTCGAGTATATTCGTTGCAGCATGCTGAAGGTGACGCAGAATACTCAGTGCTTGGAATGTCTAATGATAGAATATTGTACATGCCTAGCGAACCTAGTGGCGTAACCTTCGCGCGATCGTGCATGCCGATTCCGTATGCTAATTGCGTTAATTTGGCGTTAATTTTCGCTTTTATGCTTTCCGTTACCGCTAGGAGGCAGTAATTATGTACACCGCGATGGTTACGTTAGTTATAAGTACAAGTGTTATAAACTACCGCCTAGGGTTGAACATTCATACGAAAATTTTCAAATTTATGATCGATGATTGACCGGTAAAATCTCTCCATGACCGAGGCTAGTGATAAATTAGACTGTTGTCTCGTCAAAACTAAGGTGGGCCAACCAACTAGACAATTAACCCGTGTCCGTATATTATATTGTCTGTGGCGTATTGGTTAACAAATATCCTAGCCTGTCACGCCAACGCACGTCTGCCTGTATTAAATGATACGAAAATAGCCCGTAGGAACGCAGGCCGGCGCTGTTCAGTAGACGATTAAGCTGTAACACGAAGTGCCGTTGAATTACGCTACGTATACACAGTCTACGGTTATTTACCACGGAAATATGTCAGAAGTCATATCAGATGCATCATGATAAACATGACTGCTTGCTATTTCCAAGGTTGATTATGCACAATGGCCAAGGGGATTCAAAATAAACCCCTTCTATACATACCACTGCGCTCACGCACGGCAAATAAATTATTCCAAAGAACGAATAAAGTGGTAGCCTCTTGGGTACTGGTAGGGAATCGAAATTTATGTGCCAATTTAAATTCAAACGAATTCATTATACTTCAAACATTCAGTTAGGTTAACATTTTCACATCGGCCAATGTGCGACCGGTGAAAAGTAATTTACCTGTAAATACCACCCACGCCCTATGCTTTGTTATATACGAGTACATCAGGAATAATTCTCCACTTCCAAGCATGTGCTACATAAATCATTGTTCGATCGCCCGATTTCTATTATATTATGAGTGATTCAAAGCAGGCAGTGGCCTCTATCCACGCATTCAATCTAACACCCGATCAAGTCCGTACTGACCACTGCTAGCCACATAAAACCGGACAGCTAGAAGTAAAGACGAAATATATCCTGTCCCACTTTCATCGAGAATAAAACGCGATTCTTTGCGCGTGATTCATTTTTCGAAACTGGAGATCATAATATTGAGAGACATTCTTTCATCTGTATATAACAACGCGAATGACGATTTCACATCCCATCAAGTGCCAAGTAAATCCAGCGATTGCTTTCCAGCGGGATGTTTTGTATTCGATGGGATTGCTCGTGAATCTGGCTTTACACACACACACAGACACACACGCACACACACACACACCCACACGCACGCACGCACGCACGCACGCACGCACGCACACACACACACACACGTTTAAAATAAAACGTTAGGGGGAAGGAACTTTTCATATAGAACTGCTTATATGTGTATACTCTTTACACGGTTACGTGTAATCTCAATCATATATCTTTCTACCGGCAAATCCTCGAGATGCGCAGAAACCTAGCTAGCGCTGCTGGAAAATTTAATCAATTGTATTTCATACTTTATTACTGATAGACTATCTAAGCTTCATACAAAGACTCGTTAATGTTATGTCTCCGTCGTAAGAACAATAACATTTATCGTATAGGTTTAATGCTGATTTAATAACTCAAACAACAGGTTACAACTTAAACACGGCATCACAGCCAGCGAGGCTGGAGCTGCCACAAACGTCTACGCGTAGCTCACGCTGCTAGCAAGTGCCAGCACAAAGTGACCGTTACGCACACCTGCTGCGTTGTCGAATGACCTACTGACTCGAAGCCATTTATGCAGACAGCTTGCCGTGAAAACAACTTAATCACATAGCGTGATTCGTATCCGTTAAGACGACATGTATCAGGGCAAGTCGATTTCTGCTCAGCTAGGCTGAGTTTACTGGCGGATCCAGAATCAGCAACACCAGCAGGGCGCGAGGCGCTGTAAAGGTAGGGGCACACGAGCGATTTTTATCGCCCGATCGCCGCGAATTTTAAAATCGCTCGAAAAATTCGCCCGTGTGCCCGTTCACGTCGACGCCGATTTTAATCGCCCGCACGAATCGCCCGTATCCAAAATGTTAGATATTTTCGGGCGATTATTTACGCCGGCGATTATTTACGCTGGCAAATTCGCTCGTGTGCCCGTGTCCGGCGTATTTTGTCGCCCGATCGATTTTTCTAAACCAATCGGACGTGTTGTTGATATCATGTGATGTTAAAATCGGGCGATTAAATTCGCTACGTGTGCCCCTTCGTGATCGGGCGATTAAATTTGCTGGCGATTTTAATCGCCGCGATCGGGCGATAAAATACGCTCGTGTGCCCCTAGCATAAGCTCCACTCCTCCACTAGCCGGGCCGCGAATTTTTTTTCCCCAAACGGTATAACATGGCGAAGAATTTATCGCCTTCTGATTGGCTGCTTCGATTTGCTTTAACTGACGAAACCGTCAAAACAAGAGAACAAACGCTATTTGTAAATGTTTGTTTTGGTTTATGACCGCTAGATAAGTAAGTTTTCTGATGTATTTTCCATGAAAAACACATATTTTACTCATTAATATAACATATAATATCACTATAACTGCAATTCTTTGAGCAAATGTGTTATTTTCATCTCAATCTTAAGTTATGAGAAGGTCTGAGCTTATATAGCTGCCGAGTTTGGTTTAGTTAGTAAATGATAATACGATTAGCGTATCGTTCTGCGTATACGGCAGTATTAACAGGCATCAGGATATGCAGTGTATACGCAATCGTAATCGTTATCGTCATCGTTATCGTCATCGTCGGTGTTTCGTACACGTTCGTGGTGATCGACGTAATAAATCTTCGAAGAGACAGATTTTGTTGGTGACGCATACATCTTCATTTCGTTGTCTACATCCTACAGGGCTTGATCTCGTAATACTACATACGTACGTATATACGTACTCATACTATAGCATAGCACTTCGCTCTGTCGCAGGAGGCATGAGCGAAGGGCTATAGTACTAGAGCTATACGTACTCGTACTCGTTGACGCTAGCTAGACTGAGCAAAAAGTAAACAAACATTTGTTATTAAACGACACATGTGTTACTGTTACTGTTAGCGTTAGTACTTGTCTACATTTGAAAATACATGTACACAAAAAATTGCCATGCAGCCACCCATTCTAGTGCTTCGGATGGTAATTTCGGAAGCAATACCGAATATTATATTTGACAGCCGATAAATAAACTGGACTAAATAAATAAATAAACTCGCATAAAGTTCACGGGTCTTCTGGTGTTGCTTCGTGGATGACAAAGGGCATGACTTAAATGCGCTTGGATCCGTCAGTCAGAGTTACATTGTGGACCGCCTGAAGGCTCAGGTTTACACGCAGGGTTGGAATCCTCACTCTTTTTACGAGATTTACTTATAGCGTTAATTGCGTTATAGCCTTATGGCGTTATAGCGTTATTGCGTTATAGCCTTATTGCGTTATAGCCATAATAGCGTTATAGAATTACTTATAGCGTTACTTATAAACTATTATATAAAAATTATATAATTTATTATATAATTATATACAATTATATAATTTATTAAATAATATTATATTATTAATTATTATATTAAGCTATAAGTTTATTAGCGTTTTTATTAGCCTCCACCAGGCTACGACTGGGGATTTGGGACAAAGACTGCAGCCATAAACGAACATTGCCACTACTAATAACCAACAATTATTTCCATTTCCACAAACTAACTAAACGTAAGGAGTTCTATATCTATATCACAAGTTAACACCAGTCTCTAAACCCATATTATGAGACAACTAAGCATCGTATCTGAGTATCTAAGCATCTGAGTATCTGAGTATCTAAGCATCGTTACATGAGAGATAGTACTTATATTATTATTTGAGTATATTTTACTAAAATCGTGACATCACTTTTCCCAATTATAATAATAGTGCCGAAGCGCTTAACCCCCACGTCTAGACAATACATAGATATATAGATATATATGAATCAGACCAAATGTTGATTCGGGGGTTCCACGAAGCGAAAGCTGTTAAGATTTGCTGAAGAAAAATCTGCGGGTAGTGATCCAAGGACTTCGCTCACTGTTGTATATAGGAGATGGCTCATATTACACTGAAAGATTTTCTTCGTGGACGAAAATATTAGGATCAGTAAAGCGACGGCGTTTGTCGGTATTGTTTGCACTCGCTATACTCATACAGCGAACAACGGAAACAGTTTTTTTCGTATCGACAAATGCGAAAAGGTTAACATAATGCGTTAAAGTCGCGTAATAATACGTAGAATTGATTAAAAGGGGTTTCGCTAGAATGTTGTCAGCGCACCTTTACGGTTACGCGTATTAGCTTGCGGAGTGTAACGTTGAGCAGTAGCTTATCGTTATTGCCTATGGAATTTTATGTCGTAATTTACGTGCATCTACGCACGCAGGTGGGCAGGCTATATATTTGTAAGTGGTATACCCAGAGCCTTTCTTGGCAGCCACGATTAATATATATTTTCCACATGCAGCGTGCATATATGACGGATCGACGGTTATATTTTAAATGCTTGTTGTGTAATGCAAGTTGTGTGGAAGCAAATTTGGAGGCTTGGCTCATATTCATTCGCGTATGTTAATTATTTAGTTTCGACGAAGAACGGTTTGACGATGGCATGGTGAAGATGGCGAATTTGCACGACCTTAGCTGGTCTAGCGCTCATATTTATGTGTTGTCCAGGTAGAGAATGTAACGGAGCTCAAAAGCATTCGCTTAAAATAACCACCATATATTATATTCCGAGTATTTATGCGAACATCAGTGTTGTACCGCCCCATTTATGTGTATACTAGTTGGAATGTCTGTTGATTCATATATGATTAAACTCTATATATAACGTCGGTTTTAGTCAAGATTGATGTATGTAAGTCGGTGTGGCCTCACCACCTCCGTTCGAGCGAAATTAAATATTTACCTTATAATGTTGTCAGAGTGAGCCGTTTGTTATATTTTTCGATTCCTATTTTAAATGCCTCCCAGAATAGTCCTATCAGATGTTTTCATCGCTCATTAGAAACAAACATCGAGCTCCATGTTAGTAGTACGTTCTATATACATTTGGTTTATGGTTAATTAATCCTTAAACCCTAGTAAAATGTTACTCGTAACGTCGCACGTAATAATGTAAGTGAATATGAGGTTATCTGTAATAAGTCAGTTGGACCTGTTTAGATTACATTTTAACGTTCATTCGAACGTTCGCTAGTTTCGTATACGTAATACCGCAAGTGCGCTTGTGAATTTTGGTGTATAAAGCCCGGCGCACACGTGAGTAATTTTACTCAAGTAAAATGATGCATGCATGCGCAAAATACTCAGCGAAAATCCGCCGCACACATGAGTATTTTGACGCGTGCATCATGTTACTTGAGTAAAATTACCACGTGTGCGTCGGGCTTTACCTACTAGTAAACGTTCTTGTTATACGTCTACTATATCAACTATACTGTTTAGTTAGACGTCTGATACATCACGTTATGTCCCGACCATCTTAGCATAGCCTCCACAGCCCTTCATCGAAGATAACTGCTTATAAAACACTGCTACTGCCATAATAGCATGTGACGTTTCGCCACAGTAGTAGAAAAACCTTCCGCCTAACCGTTCATATAGTATAACAGGTGTTATAATACCTGCATGTACAAACGGAAATGATTTTCCCCGCAGGCGCTTGTAAACTATATCACTCCGGATAAAGCCGAAGGTAAATTGCACGGCGGCCATTAGCCGATCAAATATACGTCCGCTATATATATGACCTGTATGCGCCAGTATATTGATATTACAACGGTAAATGATATAGGCTTACTAGCAACGAAGTAGCTAATACGATGTTAATACGCAAATAAAATATCAGAGTAATGTAATGTAATTTTAGACACTGGTGATTTATTGTTCATATATATGCCTTTGCCACCCTGTTGTTGTGGTTGTTGTTGTCGACGTGGTCGTTATGGAACATATTGATATCAATCTTGAATTCTTGCAATTTTCCCGTCCCTAAATTTCGATATCATACTAATTATTTAAAATCACATGGTGACGATTACAGTCAGCCTTGTTGATAACCAAGCTTTAGATAAGTCCTAAATAAGTCAGAAATTGATGAACTTCTAATTGATTGGAACAATTTAATCATCCAAAATAGAGCTCTTTCTCGTGGCAGTATCGGAGTTTTATGTCACATCTAATGCACATACAGTGAAATACAACAGCCGGCAGATTAATTGTACTAAATGACACTAGTCGGTCAGTATTTGTTTAGAAAATAAGTGTACCACACCGATTGTGAGTTATTAAATTAGCTATAACTTACGGTTAAAGTTTGACGTATAGATTTACAAGACGTTATAGATTACAAATTCTCGGCTAGCTAGAGAGAACGCTGACTTAGCGACGTTGTACAATGCGATGTGTGACAGCTACGACGCGGTGTACAACATCTTACCAGCCAGCCACTGAGATGGCCACCTGTCTCTCTTCCAGCTCTACAAGTACGAGAAGCGTCTAAGTCACCAATGCGATGACATGGATCAAATACATGCGAAATGGAGGGGTGGGGCGCGATAGACGGGTGGAAAGAGTGGGTGGCGCTGATGGAGGAGGGGGTCATAACGGCATCAGGAGGAGGGTGACATCATTCAGGCGGTCAGGTTCCCAGTTGGCTGGTGACTGTGCGGGAAACACTGAGTGTCATCAGTGAGAGGGGAGGGGATAAGGTTGGCAGTGGAAAAGGGTGGATGAGTGTATTTGGTTAGGTGGTCAGGTTACCAGTGGGAGGGGCGCAGCATGTGGTGTATGGATACCATCAGCCAGAGTGTCAGGTTGTTATAGCGTCGCCAGTCGTGTGGGTTAAGCTATCGTCGACGATAGCATCAAGTGTTGTTTTTTTCGTTGTCGGTTGTCGTTTTCTTTTGTCATTGCGTTGATGTAGCTACTAGTGCTGTGCGACACGCGTCTGTCCTGGCGGAAGCGGGGAAGAGTTGTGTCGCCAGGTAAAGTCCCCACTCCGCGTATTAACTCAAACAATTAACCTCTCAGCATCGAGAGCAGAGAGAAATGGCGACACCGCGGGCGCGGTCCGCCAGGTTGCTGTGGAGGAATTCGCCGCGTGAGAGTGACAACAGGCCGCCAATGTTCGGCAATTGTTAATTACACATCCGAGCTTAATTCGTATAGCTGCTTAACCGTTAAAGTTGCTATCAGTTGGTAGCGATACGGGGTTAGTCGCGGTTACTAGAACGAATAACGTTATTATTTTGGAGGGCATTAGCGAATGACGACATTAATGGTGCAACGTTAACGCTCGGCTCATCGACGACGTTCATGCGGATAATCACAATGGACGCCGTGCAGTCTGCCTTCACTTCGATAAGACGTATATAAAGATTTTCTCGCGAGGAAAAAAAAAATCTAATTAATTTTGAATCTCGTTAGGAATAATGCGGGGCGTAGCACCAGATTAGACGAGCGAGTGGAATTAGAAGGGTTGGAATGATGAAATGAGAACGAGTCGTGCGCGTGTAATTTCGAGTATTATAGCATATAATCAGCCGCGCTTCACGACACAGACACGCCATTAGTATTTTATATTGGCCCACATTAATTCGTCACGTTAATTCGACTCTCATATAGTCGCTATAGTCTCTATAGTCGCTTGTTTCGTTTTGTTTTGTTTTGTTTTGTTTATTTCGCACGGCAGCGCTACGACACGTTACGCACGCGCGTTCCATTTCCTATCGCACTCATGAGGTGTTCTTGCCGGAAGACGAGACAACGCTATTGACGTAACCAATCTTCACTCCCTCACGGCTCGCGGCTGCCAGCCTATGGATTATTTGTAGGCGATGATTTTAGCTGGGCGGATGAGAGCTGTGCGCGTGACGGAATGAGTTCGGGAAATTTCGCGAGCCAATTATGCTACTTTCGAAAGGTTCTACATATAGGCGGCTGTGTCGGCATGTGCACGTAGATTCACAACGGCGTTCTAACGTCGATACACGTTTACAGTCGCGTACCAATACGAGCAACACATGGCCATTAATCGAGTGACCGAATGACAGAAAGGGAAAGAGAACAAGCGATTGAGAAAGAGAGACAACGAGAGAGAGGGAGAGAGATGGAAGAGTAAAACTTATGACGCAATGGCCACATTATGGGGGGTCAGTAATACATTTTCATATCCAAAAGTCAATGGTTTTTAAGATAATTGCCAAAAACCGATTTCAGCATATTACGTACTACATTTATTTGGATTTCTACACTTTTTGCTTTTACTACAGCCACAAAACGTCATACATTTTATGTTCCTTTTTTGCAAGTGTACGTTTTGGTACTCATACATGATGTTGGGCATTTGCGTGGAGGGGCAGGTCATCGGGCCTGCACGATACCGGCAGTATCACTGGTGTTATGCCAACATCCGTTGCTTCATATTCATACTGGAGTGGATCTTGTTTGGTGACTGCAGGAGTTGGGGCTTGCAACCACATCTTACACTGCAGATATGCTCGCTTTATGTGTTCTCATAGCGTTGATGAACAGCACACAAGCTGGTTGAAGTCCAGTTTTTTCTTGAAGTTGTGGTACTGCTCCCATCGATATTCATCGAAAGTGGAACAGTCTGTCTTCTTTAATCCAGACACAAGGAACTTTTCAGCATTGCTTGTTATCTGTGGTGACAGTTCTTCTACACCAAACCCTTCCAGTAGGGAGAAATCCATGGATGATTTCAGGCCAGACAGCTTTGGACCCACCTTGCTGGTACTGTCGCAACCGCTGAGAGCATGAATGGCTGGGAGACACGACACTAAACCGTTGTCCAGTTGATCAACCAACAGGTGGACTGGTACAGTTGTCTTTGTTTTTCGGTTACCAAGCTTCACGTACAGCTTTTGTAGTTGCCAGATTTTGTTGAAGTGGAAGATGAGGTTGACAAAGACATCTGTGTCAGGTGAGTCAACCAAGACTGATTGAACCCCGTGTTTCACAACACCATCATTAATATGGAACATAATTCTGTCGTCGGCTTCTTCTTGGTTGCTTGAGACCTCTGCGATCTGTGTTTCAGTGCCAGCTAACAATTTCCTGCATTCACCCCCATATACTCTTCCAAAGAAGATCTCCTTGTCCGACTCGACATTCTGCAGCATCTACTTGAAGACATACTCCTGCAACCGAACTTTGTTCAAAATTGAGCTCCAGAACATATCAAGATCGACAGGGAGTTTCTGATTGTCAGACCTAATGGTGATAGTGATTTGTTCTGAAAAACTTCTCTGTGCCCGTTCCATTTACTTGATTGATGATTTTTGATAAACATCAAAAATAATGTTTATTCTTGTGGACTCGGAGCCTGTAGCAAGAATGCTGTTGGAAAGACTCAGCCAATTCCCCGAATGTGTGAAGGCCAATCTTTTTCATCGGTAGTTTACGCACAAGTGCCATGAAGTCCACTATTGTCATTTGAGCGTCACTCTTTACATTCCTCGTCTCCTGTGGAAGTTGACTGACAAGTTCCCTGGCTAAGGAGGCTTTATTGGGTTTCTTCAATTTGATGCCATCTTTACATTCAGTGGTGAGTAACTGGGATATGCTGGTCAATTCATACTTCAGGAGTTCTAGCATGCTGTACCCTCTTTCTCTAGCATAGTCAATGTACCTAATCGTTTCTGCAGCATTCTTTTTCGCCATCGATTTCTTTGCTGTGGACGGAGTAGAAGTACGTTTCACGAAAACAGTCTTGCGGTTGGTAGGGATAGTATCATGTAGGTGCTTCTCCTTATCCTGAAATCTGGTTTCAACAAACTCTTGATAACTCTTCTCACCAATTTCCAGGCATTCAAGTAATCCGTCAACAACCTCCTGAGGTATGTCAGCTCCAGTAGAGATGTTCTGAAGTCTGATTCCAGCGCCGAACGGATTGTTGATGGATTTTATGTAATCCAGAAGCGTATTCGCACAAACATGGCCAATCTTCGTAGAACTTGGATTGAACTCATGGTTTAGGCTCAATTCACTGTCATCTTTGTCCCCCAAGTTACACCATTCCAACAGCTGTGCCACATGAAGATCTTTCTCATGCTTTAGGAGATTCCATAATGCTACTGCTTCTTTCTGTCTAGTCATCCCAATGATACCTCCAGCAACCTTGGCGGGTTTAATGTAACACTTCTCGAGTGCCATGTTAAATCCTACTGCACTGCCTTGTCGGAGAGTGTGGTACGTGTGGAGTGTGTGTGTGTGTGTGTGAGAGAGAGAGAGAGAGAGAGAGAGCGAGAGAGGGGGATGTGCGTGTTTGTGTTGTGTGTGGGACGAAGAGAGAGAGAGAGAGAAAACCAGAGAGGAGTGTGTAGTGGTCAGGCGAGAGAAAGAGAGAGAATCCAGAGAGGGAGGTGTGGCGCGGTTGGTGGTGAGTGAAGAGAGAAAGAGAGAGAGAGGGAGAGAGAGAGAGAGAGATGTGCGTGTGTGTGTTGTGAGGGAGAGAGAGAGATAACCAAAAAGGGAGTGTATGTGTCAAGAGTAGAGTAGAGAGAGAGAGAGAGAGGAGAGAGAGAGAGAGAGGATTTTGTGTGTTGCTGTTGGTGGTTCGTTATGACAGAGAGAGAGAGAGAACCAGAGAGGGAGCGTGTAGTGTGTCAAGAGAGAGAGAGAGAGAGAGAGAGAGAGAGAAGAGAGAGAGACGGAGTAGAGAGAGTGCGGCGCGTGTGTGTTGTTGAGTGAGAAGATGAACCAGAGAGGGAGTGGTTGTATGTGTCATGAGAAGAGGAGAGAGAGAGAGAGTGTGCGCGCAGGCCAGCGTTGTGTGGTGTGTGAGAGATGAAGAGAGAGAGAGAACCAAAGAGGAGTGTGTTGAGGGGAAACCAAGCGTGGCTACGCTGAGCAAAAAAGCGTTGGCCAAACGTTGGCAAAAATGACGTTGGGCCATAGCGTTGGCTATATGAGCGTTGCCAACTGTTTGACAATATGACGTTGGTCAACGTTGGGAATATGACGTTTGGGCCAACGTTGGCAATTATTCGTTGGGGTTGCCAACGTTGGGCATATGAAACGTTGCGCACAACGTTGGCAGTATGAAGCGTTGGGCGCCAACGTTTGGCCAATAGTGACGTTGGGCCATAAGCGTTGGCAATATGAACGTTAAGGGCCAACGTTTGGTAATATGACGGTTGGGCCCAACGTTGGCAATATGGGACGCTTGGGGCCAACGTGTTGCAATGATGACCTTGGCCAAGCGTTGGCTAGTATGACGTTTGGCCCAACTGTTGGCAATATGACGTTGGGCCAACGTTGGCAATATGACGTTGGGCCAACGTTGGCAATATGACGTTGGGCCAACGTTGGCCCAACGATGGCCCAACGTTGGGCCAACGTCGGCTTCCAACGTTGGGCCAACGTCCACCCAACGAGCAAAAATCCGTTGGGCCAACGTTGGCAGCCAACGTTGGCCCAACGTTGGCATGAGCTGAAGACAGCCGTTGGGCCAACGTTGGCCCAACGTCAGCATGTTATCTGGGACATCACCCATCCACTATCTGTAAAGCATCTGTAGATACCCGGAAACTTCCTTTGTATGTCCAGGCAATCTTCAAGGAACAGCGTACCCCATCTGCTATAGTTTGTCCGGCCAAACCCGAAGAACAAAGGCATGCACCTCCGCACAGCTGAAACAAAAAGATGCCAATCGCCTTGCCGAATAGAGTGTGTAAGATCTCTCAGGATAGGATACAGCTCATCCAGAAACAAGCTCCAGTACCTCACATTCTCATTACAGGCCGTTTCTTTCCATTCTGTGAACAACTTCTTCAAGTCTGCATGTAAGATCTTGCTTTCTTCCCAAATCTCTCTGAACTCTGTACGGTCAACATCTAACGCTTGATGCATCTTAGTTTCCATGGTCTCTATTTGCTGGTCTAATTCACAACTAGTACTGTCCTGGTCAAGTTGAAACTTCTCAAACATAAGAACTGTCATCACCTCTGATACAAGACTCATTGCCTCTTTGCCTTTGCAATAGTGACCTCCTGTCATGACACTATTCTCTACAACAAGCTTGCCAAAGGCTTCAGTCTCAATCAAAGCCAGATCAATACCGATACAGCCTAAAAACTTTCTAAGGCAAGCGATGACAATCTTCTCCATGTGAAATAGTCCCATTTCAAGGAACCAAACCAAACCAAAATCAGAAACCAGATCCACTTCAGTATGGATATGAAGCAACGGATGTTGGCATAACACCAGTGATACTGCCAGTATCGTGCAGGCCCGATGACCTGCTCCTCCATGCAAATGCCCAACATCAGGTATGAGTACCAAAACGTGCACTTGCAGAGCAAGGAACATAAAATGTGACGTTTTGTAGCTGTAGTAAAGGCAAAAAGTGTAGAAATCCAAATAACAGGAACAATTACGAATAATTGCAGTGCGTAACATGCTTAAATCGGTTTTTGGCAATTATCTTAAAAACCATTGACTTTTGAATATGAAAATGTATTACTGACCCCCCCCCCCATAATGTGGCCATTGCGCACATTTTGAGTGGTCGGGCAACCTCCTAGGTCCAATGGTTCTGTAGATACAGTCACGGTGGATGTTAGTACTTCGCTCAAAAAGGGCGTGGCCCAAAAAGCTATTTCGCCGTCAGTGGAAAATGTGTTACCAACCAAATATTGTTCCTGGACCTTCAATTAGTGGATTCATGAAGAGTTTAGGTCTGGACATAAAATTGCATACAAAACCACCATGAGCTACTAGAGTATGACAAAACTGAAACATTATTAATGAGACAAGAGTCTACGCTATAAATAGTATAATGTTTCTCAAAATTTAGTTATCCTAGTTGAACTAATGTTTCTGGTTTTATTACAGATTTTATGCAAGACAGCATATTCAGAAAATGTTACAAACCTGTTTACAGATGTGCACATGTTAATTTACTTGCTCTCGACATAACACGACGATTTGTGTAACTTTGCGGGTTGATACGCCGGTAGTAAGCCTACACAAAGTAGCAGCTGTCGCATAGAGAGCTGATGTCATCGCGTTCTTCAGCGCTCTGCCGACAATTTCACTAACGTCACATGTATCTTAGATTGTATATGCATCCCATTACTAGACAAGAACGCGTAACATGATCGCCAGCACGCGCGTGTAAGCGTACGTGCGTGCGTGCGCGCGCGTGTGCGTATTTGCATGTGCAGTAATAAATCGTGCATAGTACATACTTCGCAAGAGGCGTATGCGTGCTTATGCTAAAGCCGCTCGTATGTGGGAAATTTGTATTCGCCAAAAACGTGATATAGAAACGAGATGAAAAACTTCCACTAGTCAATGGACGTATAACTCTCAAGTTATGTCACCCGTGAAATCAAACTTCGTCAAAGGAGATGATGTACTGTGCAGTAGATCAATTCATTATATTACCTTCCTATCATAAGAATAAATGATTTAGGCTGTAATAGAAACAAAAGCTTCGTGTCTCTAATAGAGATTACATAGGCCCCTACTAATTTATTCTGACAACTATATTGAAATTGAAGATTTTCGTTTTACTATTGCGCTTTAATTGGGCGTTCTGCAAACATGCAACTGATAATGAACAAGAAAGGTGATGACAAAGAAACATGTATAAACCATTTGGCACTAGTGTAACTTCAGGAATCTTTATATACAACTACTAGTAAATGTGGAACAATTTTTTACCTTTTTTAAAATGGAATAATCTATATAATACTTCCAATCATGTTGTAATGGGCAAATTATATTACACAACGACAACGCATTAATGATGTTGCTTAGCTATGCAGCTGCGTCTATACAAAAAAGCCGCAGGTTATCTGTAGAATGAACCCAACAAAACAATCACACCATAAAAGAGTTAGACGATGGCTGTCGTTGTGATGAACCAAGACAGAATTCCGCAAAAGGCATAAGGGATGGATAACATCTAGTTCACGAGGAGCTGACACGAGCCGCTGGAAATCTATTTAGAGACAACGGAACTTGTTAGAGGACAATAGAGCAAATGCATTTACTGGGAAGAGTTACAACATCACGCCACCAGGTGGCAAGATTAGAGTCGGCCATGCCTTGTATAGTAGGTAATAGTGCGTCACAGAGAGAAAACTGGACCCGACAGCATTTACGATGAAGCTGCAATCAGCAACATGCTGACAATATAGTCGGTGTCTATATATATACTGTTCGTGCGTGTGTGTTATGATTCTATTGATCGTGGCACATATCATGCACACGCGCAGCTACAAAACACAAGCATGGCTACGAAAATTTAGAAAGCTGATCATAAACGCATTCTCAGGTCTGCAATTCGAGCGAAGGAAGGGCGTGTATAGGACGTAAAAAACCCGCTGCGATCTTTGCAATCTTTCCATTAAATCATAATGAACATTACATGTTCTGTATTAATTGGTAACATTGCATTCGTCAATAATAGAAGACGAAACAAAAAATTGCGTTTCTTATCAGTGCTATACATATTAAGATATCTAAATGTGTCGCAGTAATGGAGTTTGAATGCAGAGCCGCTTCAAATTTCAAATAGGCATGTTCTACCATCCCAATCTCTCTTATAGACTCATATATCATGCGTGCGCACGCTCTCTCTCACTCACTCACTATTCCGCTGCCTCTATCTCTCTACCTATCTTGTCATCGATAATGATCGATCGAAGTCACGATAATGTACCTAGATACGTATAGACCCAGTAGGTACTGCATCCCGGCATTTATATCCTAGCTGCATGAAACGTAGCCCATTTCATCTTCACGCCGCCTGCAACCTAGCCAAAATGCAAGAAAACTCTACTATACCGGTCTCTGACTGGAAAACTTATGCAAGCACAGCGAGATGCAAGATGAAGTTAGTTTTGGAATTCATGTAAACGGGAATGATATCTAATTTTATCTAGCATCACACATAGATTTACTAAGAATCAGAGTACTAATACTATATGCTTCAACCACACTCAAGGAAAATGCGGGTTAAGTGTTTTGAGCCAGTGGCTGTCACTCCAATTTATTAGATCTCCATGCTGAGAAACAAATCGAAACAGCGTGAAGCTTAGTTGAAGGAGAAGCGAGGAAGTCTTGCATAATGAATCTCCATAGAAGGAAATCATCTCCATAGAGGGAAGCGACAGTCACCAGCTTTTCCTGAGCTTTTGAACTTGTTACGTCTCCAAAATCATGTTCGAGCATGCCAAAATGTCACTTATCAACGCCATTAAACTACACATTATAACGAGTCAGGCTATATATATATATGTATATATATATATATATGTTCTTCTGTAACTCCGTACGGCAACGTTAATTACTAAATGTGTCAATTTTCAGAGTTACTATTTATAGTTGTTCCTGTATAGTGATGGCAGATAACACATTTTAGCAAATCTGAATATTTATAGAAATTCTATTTGTGTCAAAATGACAAGAATTTATTCTCGAAGCGCGGATGTTTTTATTCTATTAATTAACTTGTTGTGATGTTTTTTTCCCAACACATTTTCTCTCAATTGGAGAAATCAACTGCTGTCTCGCATACAAAAATTCGCTCAGAAAGGGTACATTCCAAGATTTCCGTAAACGGATGAATCTACAAACTTTCAACAATGTTCCCTGTTTGTTATCGTCAGCTTGTCGTCATGGATCAGCAATTACCATTCATGTTATGGTTTGTTGCGATTTACTAACCCGTTAATCAATACTCCAAGACAGCGTTTTAATTGTTTTAGAAACAGAAGTTCTTCAATAAGACTTTATTATATTCATGAATTATATTCATCAATCTGCGATAAGGATAAAAGAAGCGACATGAATTGAAACAGATAACCTGCGTTTTTGAAGGAATTCTGTTTCTGTGTACACTATTACTATCTCTAATTTGC
This sequence comes from Priapulus caudatus, assembly GCF_000485595.1. Classification (NCBI taxonomy): domain Eukaryota; kingdom Metazoa; phylum Priapulida; class Priapulimorpha; order Priapulimorphida; family Priapulidae; genus Priapulus; species Priapulus caudatus. The sequence goes on along the minus strand of NW_014577201.1, from coordinate 358,293 downwards.
ATCTCCTATTCCTATCACACTTTTTCACCTCCGTCTCTAATTAGCAATTTCGCAGCCCGCTATTATTTTCCTGACGACCTTTGTCGAACGCTCACTGATCTTGACGCATTCGAGTGACCGCCTCAAGACACATGCGGCAACGACTCGCCGTTTTCGCGGCTTCAAGTCTGATTAAACTAATAGAGTAAGGCATATAGCTATATACGGGGCGCGAAACTAAACAAGCTTATGTGACCAGCCGCAGAGAGAGAGAGACGCCGCCGACAACATTTTCTTTTACTTTTTCACGTTTTTTCTCCGCTTCTAGGGAACCACTCACAAAAAAAAACAAGAAAAGATTTTGTATGCGTTTCCATAGAAAATACGACAAAGTGATGAAGTAAGATTTTTGGCAAGGCAGAGATAGAGCAGAAGGGGGAATGCGAGAGAGATGGGGAGGAATAACGAGATACAGCGGGCCCTCGCGGGAAGCGCTGTGAAACCACACAGTGCAAATTTAAATGCAACGGAGGCGGCAGAGGGCAACGATTCTTGCGGTCATTATCTTTCTCTGTCCCGGGTTGCCATACGATGATCGGACAACTAGTTTCTAGGCAGCAGTGGCACAAGTCGACTATGTTACACGATTGATCAGTCTCCACCCTATTATGCAAATTGACTGCATGCATTCATGCAAAACCTGTTTGCGGCATTATAGCTGAAATAATTCAGTTTATAATTAGCATCATCTGTATAATACTCACAGATTACAACGGCGACTACAACGGTTCAATGTTGCTTAATAGTCCTCATATTTACTGTTTCATTCGAAAACAATTCCATTTACAGAAATGAAATCGAAGTCCATGGTCGCAGACGGAAAATAATGATTACAGACGGATTCACTGTGATATGCGAAGGATACGATACTTCATTAACACTGTCAGGTAATCACAGAGGTGGTAGTAGTATGATCACAAAAAACGGCCATATCGATTTATAAAATGGCTAGCAAGACGAAAATAAAAATTCTTTGAATAAATTTTCACCCGCCACCACAAAGTGCATGTTTTCTACTATTTTATGTTGCCGCTGCTATATATATATCGTCTATACTTGCTACGTGTTCAGCTTTATTCGCAATCCGAGCTGGTAACGCGTGCGAAAGTCTACCCAGTTCTTGGCAAGCAGCAAAAAAATAGTCTAGAAACGATGTCACGTTGTCAAGCTTCGGTCACAACGATCCCACGACTCATTTGTGCCACGACACGACAGAAAATTTTGGCAAATGGTGGGTCATCGGGGGTCGTCGCAAGACAGTCCTACGAAATTTTGAGCATCGTGGCATCGACTTGCCGTCGTGAAGCAAAATTGAACATGCACCTTTTTTGTTCCACGATTTTTTGTGGTATCTATGTCTTGTGGTTGTCGTGAGTCTGTCCTACGACTGTCTTCCGATTGTCGTGCGATAATACGTCGTTATATAGTCGGGAGACGGACGCGCGAGCGTCCCACGAGTGACCCGAGTGACTCACGACTGTTGTGCGACAGTCGCACGACTGTAGCACGCGCATCCCACGAGTGAACCACGACCTGATCACGTGAAAAACTGCCACCCGACAATGTCCGACAACAGTTACTCACGACTGTCGCACGACTGACTTGCGACACACCCACGACATAACCACGACATATCTTTTGTTTCTGTCGCGTCCCCATTGCCAAACCATCTTTAATCTGTCGTAGCCATTGTGACCACTCGAAATACATTTCGGGCTTGTTGCAAAATCTGGCTACGACAAATATTTTATGGGTATACCACGACAAAATTTCGTACGATCTGTTGTGACCCGGGCTTTATCACAGACGTGTGCAATATCACATATTATATATATATATATATATTATATATATATATATATATATCAAGAGTACATAATAGAGATTTTTTTATATTCCAGCTATGCATTAGGGCTGGCAGGTAATAATAGGGTACTCGTAATGCGTTTTTTTCTAGTTTTTGTCAAAGCTTCGACCCTGAAGTTGAATGGTGGGTTTAAGCACCCGACTCTACGGTCCATGGAAACTGGCAGGTAATGGGCAATAATCGTGCTGCCATTGTGATATAGGGCCAGGATCAGTCAACAGAGCTGAGATCAGTCTAAAAATCTCTAAGAACAATTTCACGCACCATTGTTGTTACTCGAAATCATACCAACATTCAGCGATTTCTTCATTCAAGCAGCCCACTATATGAAATTAACAATGCTATAGGGCAGTGAGCAGCGTAGGCCATAGGCAATTTATACTAATCGAATAACGAGCGGAATTGTACGCGTATACTATACTCGATATAAACCCCAGTCATTTACCCGCGTATCTTGTCATTAGTAGAATTCGTATAGATTGTTGCTAATGAGCAGTGTTTGAATCGTTCTTCTCATTAAACATTCGATGTACGCTCGTACAATATGTACTGGAGCACACGCGAGCGCCGGCACCCGCGGCAGCCTCTGCCTCCTCGCTCGTGTGTGTTTAAGATGATTTAGATATTAATATTAATGGTCGACTCTACAATCATATCCGTCAACTTTGCCATCGCGCCACCGGTGGCCAATTATCTATACGAGCTCACTCGGCTGCCTAATGACAACGGCGTCATAGTTTCCGCGAGTTCTAAACGCAGGCAGAAAAGCCAATGCTGCCCCGCTAAATTAGGACAAACAGTACAGCTGATGACGGGAGTTATTGCAGTTGTATTCGTGCGGTAAATAGAGCGAAAGAAATCCGAAAATTATGGGTTCACAAAGGAACAAACGCGTACACACGAGATTCTGTGAGATGACGGAACGTTTCGTCTTAACATTGAGCATGACTCGACCGCAATTGAAGTGGCAGTGATCGAAGTTCATACGGAAGAAACGTCGGGGATACAAATGGGGCATATGACAGATATGCTGAGGCAAGAAGTGTGATAAATACACAAATAATGACGGGCAACGCAGACGCCGTTATAAATATATATAAAAAAAAGTCTGATATAAATATAAGAATAAGTCATATTTTTTTTTTAGAAATTGGACACTCCAATTAGTATTTTTATATTCAGAATCTTCTATATCTGCATTAGTGTTCGTGTGTTTTTAACTTGCACTCTCTCTTCTCGTCTCTCTCGTCTCTTCTCTCTCTCTCTTTCCTAGATCTGGCCTCCTGTCGCTCTGTCTATCTCTCTATCTTCGATAGTGTCTCTCTCTCTCTTGGCGCTCTGCCTTTCATTATCTCTTGCACGTTCCGCGTGCGTCCTTGTATCAATCCGGCTAAAGTCCTTTTCATCTCACATACCTCGGTCTTTCCGTCTACTTTCCGTCTCTCGCATTCGTGCTTCCTTCTTCTCCTGCTGTCTTCTTTTCTCTCTCTGTTCTCTTATACTCGCACGCTCTTCTTACATCTCTGTCTCTCATTTCCTCTCCTTGCCTACCTACTTCTCTTTCTCTCTCTATCTTCTTTCTCCTCATTTTTCACATGTGCACTTCGGTTCAGCGGACGACGTGTTGCAAACTATACCGCAGACAGCCAGAAATAATAGTAAAACACTAGACTGACAGATCCCTTCCCCTGCACGAGTGGTGACCACAGTAGGCAGCCAATATGATTCCCTCGCGTGTGTACGTTTCTCTATAATGTAACCGTAAAATAAGCTGGAAGTATTTGAGACGTTAGCCGTACAGACCCGCTGCTTGGAGCTCATGCGCGCTGCTGCCCACGCGCCTACACAGATTGTTGCTAACGAGGATGTATATCCGTGACGCGTAAACGGCTTTAGAGGGAGGGAGAAGAGGAAGGCGGTCGCAATAGACCGACACCTTATAAACGAGGCACGACAGAAATTACGGGCGGACGGCCCGCTGCGCGCTCATCCTATATCTCTTCATTTCTAACGATTACTTGGTTTAATGGCTCGAAAGACCGCCATCAAAAGAACACACACACGCGCGCACACACTCACGCGCACGCACGCACGCACGCCACGCACGCACGCACGCAATGTCACACACCACACACACACACACCCACACACCACACACACCCACACACACACACGCGCGCGCGCGCCCGCAGCGGCGCGCGCAACACACACTCCACGCACGCACGCACGCACGCACGCACGCACGCACGCACGCACGCACGCACGCACGAACACACACACACACATGTGCGTAACAGTCGCGCTCAACATTGTTTTTGTCTGTCCATTAAAATCCATGTCACAACCACTCAATAATAGTTAGTCGTATAACTCGTATTATATATAACCTAAGGGGCAGATATAACGCGACTTCAGATGGGGAATTAGTTGCCCAAGAGTGTTTCCACCTGAAACGCCGGGGATCCTGTACCCACTGGAATGATGGTGAATAAAGACGGCAATATGATTGCGTGGAACGCATCACTGCAGTTCCCTAGAAAGTTCAAAACAGTCGCTTTGCATCTCGGATACGAGAAGAAGCTAAGGTAGTGTAGCTAGTGTAGTATAGATAACGCAAAGTGCAGATCTGCATGTGTAATAGGGAGACTGACATGAAATTATACACGTGCCATACGTTACCACACAGAAACAAAAGCACATTTTTTGTTCTTTGTTTATGTTTGAAACAGGCATTGTCACGTGCCCCGCGGAGTCGCCTGGCTCGTAACACATGATGTATGAATATATCAGGATTATATTATAGCAATTTAATCATCTCTTTCATGATAGAAATTGGCAGTCAGAATGCCGTTTGAAACGTACGTTCAAAGACTGCATGCTATGCGATAATTATCAGAGATCGGTCGAATCTATATAGCCACCGGGGTTCTGGCCACTTCTAATGCTACGACGCCTCTCATTTATGCATGTAAACTACGTCTTTTCGAGTGTTCGTGCGTCTCTCATTCATGCAGCCGACATAGTAATAATACTTTCAAGGTACGTGTAAATTTATAACGAATGCAGCTCACCGCCAAACGCGATTCGTATTCCTGTACGTTGATTTACCGGCAAAAAATCCTGCATTTATAATACAGGCGCGACACTAGCGCGACAGTCGCGACAGTCGCGAAATACTGCATATACATAGCTGCGATAACGCACGCGTGACGTCAGCGTGTCATGTCACATTTGCGCAGCAGACCTGGGATGGATTCAAAATATTGCTCAGAGTTCTGTCAGGGTAGTGTATTGGCATGAGTAAATTCTACTGAATTCCTCTAGGTTCCTATGTCAACAGAACAGAGCGCAACGCAGCGCAACGCGACGCAACCTTAAACCCTTGTTGCGTCCTGAACATGCACCACAACCAACTATGGCACAGCATTTACCATGCATGGTTAATGACTAAGAGAAAATAATATAATAGTATGACTGAAAACGTAAACAAATATACACAGCAGGCTCTGGCCTATGATCTGGCATTGGTAAGCGTAGTGCCGGGAGTGGAGAGTGACACTAACAGTAACGCCACCTACAAACGCCACATCGGCAGGGGAACTAACAAGTCAGCTCTCCATGTGTTGTATATATCTATGGCATGGCATGGCATAGGATGTCATGGGATGGCATCGGATGCGATGAGATGGGATGGGATGGGATGGCATGGAATGGGATGGATGGATGCATGCATGGATAGATAGATGGTTAGATTTTGTTGAGTATTTTCCTTTCAACCAAGCGGTCACCAACTGAGTAACGCCACTGATTTCCCCGGGCAACGCCGGGTTCATTTATAACCCTTAGTAATATTAACTCAATCTTCGTTTTAATTTAAAACAGAGGGAACAGGGGCGGGGATATAGGTCACAATTCGGGAGCCTCATGATTGCGTTTGTTGTATCAATTGTATTGTAATGTTTATCGCAATCATGCTACGAGATAAAAGGCTGACAGTGCAAGTGTCCTTCTACAATAATACGTTACGGAAGTAATGTGTTCCATAAAAAAACATCCATAACGCGAAATTCCATAACGCGAATCGCGTTTTCTCATTGATTTCTGTTATATAATTACCTCCGCCAGGGGCGTGGCGGAGGTTATGTTTTCACCGGCGAATGTTTGAGTGTTGGTTTGTGTGTTTGTGAACATTGCACGTTTCAGTTCAACTTTCGCGCTAGGTGCGCTGGCTGTAGACTTACAAACACGCACCAAACCCAGGCTAAGGAGCAACCACAGTCCTCCCGCCACCTGCACGCTCGCACTAATCCGGATCCAATTATTATTTAATTAATTAATTAATTTTTCCACTTAATTAATTAATTAATTAATTAATAAAAATTCCACATTGAGAGAATTCAGCTGTCTTGGCGAAGGTCTGTGCTCCGCCGAGTGCTCTAGTTAGAAGATGCATTCTTATGGAATTTGTTCATAAAAATGCGAAAAGAATTATAACAAGCACAATTTTCAAAGCAAGTACAGTACTACCGTTCTTTTACGTAAGAACTGCGTTCCTGAAAACCGTTAATCACGTTTACTCAGTTATATCTATTATATAATTGGAGCCGTGTTTTATGGGAAGTGATTACGCTAAAGAAATACCAGAATGCCAATTATGAAATTCAGTAAACATAACTCGTCGTCACACGCACAACGGTTGTGCTAACAAATAGCATGAACGCTGGCCCACCTTCGTTATCATTATCATTACCCGGTTTGAGTGTTTTAGGCTTTGATCTGAGGTCAGATAGTTATGAAACAGTTGGTTGGCGTTTATCGTTGACCGCCTCTCCTTCTCCTTCTACAACTCTCTGTAGCAACTGAAGTCTTTGTAAACAGCTCAATTTAACTTCACCACTCTCCGAACTACAAACGTTGCACTTTGCAAGTACAATACACTACAATGCACCTCAGCCTAATCAAATATCTAGCAATAAGGTGTTGGGCCAATACGTAACCTGCACGAACCTGCCTTATTCGAGTACAACACAATAAAAGGTAACAATACATTTACCGTATGCATGTACTTGTTTAAATCAGATTCCTTAGATTGGCTCAACATGAATATTCTTGTAAAATATGTTACTTATAGCAAGATGTTTTTTTTAAACATTTTTTGAGGTTTCCAGATATCACATGGGTTTGCGATGTATGGAGATAATATTGATCATTTTTAATGATGCAGCAATGAAAGCAGTACTAAAAAGAATTAATTTAACTGCAAGAACTCCTATATTTATTCACGATTAGGCATGTTAGATCGGTTGTGATAAACTATGTGAACTAATACATCTACAATATCAATATTTTTTATGATCAAGGTAACTCAATAAACTACCGTAAGACGAGCACGGTAGTCTGAGAAAGCTAATGATTAATTAAATTTTATGCAAAAATACATGGCAATACAATAGAAGACAACATAGACGCAGATGGTAGCGCACAAGAAAATGCAGTAGATGACGACCCACCCAATGACATTAAAGACGAGACGTGGAAGAGAAAGATAACAAAAAATACAACGCCAGAGAATGGAAACGCAAAAGATTTGGCAACACACTAGATAATAATAACAATATAAATACAAGGCTTATGAGCAACACAGACAGTGCAGATTATGGATTATTATAGTCCTCGTCTTCCTGCTCGTTTCCGCTTCAGAGCCCTCGTTACCCCAAGCTAGCTATCATACTTGATGACTTGCTTGGAGGTAAAGTTGCCACAGGTGTTGTCGCTACAAAAAGATTAAAGATCATTATTGCATGCACAATTGCATACACAATTACATATATATATCATATATGTAATATGATCAGGATCGAGTTAATAAAGACAAAGAGTTTGACACGTGTATTTGGTACATCTTTCCACTCATTTTGTCGTACGAGTTCGATGTGAATAAAAATACAAATGTATACAAACATGAGCTTCTTTTGTTCACTGGTCCTTATTCTATCTTCCGGTAGTATTACAAACCGCGTAGCTTCCTTCGTTTTGACATAAATCGTACTTTTGCACGACATGGTTTCCACGTTATTTACCGTCCGTGTGGCGTAGCCAAGCGGCAAATTCGCATACACAGCAACTGGAAGGGAGGAGCGGCAGGGCTTTTAGGCCGTAGTCTAGCCAAAGTGCAGAAAAATGCGTCTTAGAATTAAGTTACGTTGCACCCATGCTGGGTTTAAAAATTAAAACTATTTTACATTGAAACTATAGTTAGAATGCCTTGACCGTTCGCACCTTTTTGTGAGTGAAACGATACCGTCCGCGAAGCGGACTACTTACACCGACGGCGATGACTGCTCATACAAATTCTACGGGTGTTGCTATCCCCCGGGCGTGGAGGGAGGTCACGTGATAACGTTGACGATGACGTTCAAAACGCTAACCCTAACGATAACCTCACTTCAACACCGCCAACACTAACCCTCAAACTAAATATATATGTGTCGCCGCGCTATATATAGGCATTGTGATCCCACAAAAATACAGATATCTTTGTGCACAGATATCATGATGCAAAAACCCTAACCCTAACCCTAATCCTAACCCTAACCCTAACCCTAACCCTAATCCTAACCCCTAACCCTACCCTATCCTAACGCTAACCCTACCCATAACCATAATCCTAACACTATCCCAACACTAGTACTGCCTACGTTGCGGTCACCTCCCTCCACGCCCGGGGGATAGCATTACCCAAATTCTACAGGTTATGTGGATCGTTCGAAAAGTGGTTAAGTTTGGTAAATCGAACAGTTCGAAGCAAACTTTTGTGTTTACCGATATGGTATGTAAATAGAACATTACAAGCTGTAGTTCGTTAAATTTCGTGCACTTATTGTGAAATGAAAATACAAAAAGAACTATTTCATCTACTTGAGTGAGGCGGAAGAATCCATGTCATATGTGAAAATAGGCCTAGAATGTTTCCAAGCCCTTGTCACAAGCTCGATAGACATGCAGCAAACTGCCAGCGTTCCAGTCTATGTTTACGTCAGTGCACGTACCTGCTGCCGATGGCGTGATTTTTTTTCCTAGGTCAATCAAGAACATAGGGCTGTAGTGAGCGCTGCTATTGGTTGGGCTTATTTCGGTCGCTCAATGACGTCACAGTATTGTAATATACATAGCACATTCAAAATTACTTCTTTAGATATGTCTCAATAGGTTAGCGACTACATCGCTAGCGTCAAGTATGAAAGTTGGGTGGATCGAATCCCGCCCGTTTTCTAATTATTTTCCTGTTTTCTGTATTTTCCTATCTTTATTCGTTTAACATTTTTTCCCAATTAACGCAAATATTTACATGATTTATTTACAACATTTTGTAACAACAATTAATTTTTACAACAATTAAAAATTAAATTTTTTATATATATTTTTAAATAGGATTTGGGTTAGGGTTAGGGTTAGGTAGGGTTAGGGTTAGGATTAGGTTAGGGTTAGGGTTAGGGTTAGGGTCACAATGCAGTGAATGCACTAAATAAAACAGGAGTTTGAGGCACGTGATTTGTATCAACCAATGGCAGCGCTCGCTAGAGCCCTATGTTCTTGATTGACCTAGGAAAAAAATACACGCCTCCCGATGCCCTTGTCACAAGCTCGACATACATGCAGCGAACTGTCGATGTCCCAGGCAACACCTGGCAGGGTTCAAACAAAAGGACATCACCTAACTGCCGATGTGAGGGGGGGAGCCAATGTGTATATCAGTGTTATCACTGACGATTTAACCATGCACGGGCACCGCCATGGTCTGTGACACGGCCTTTGGCAGGCTTCGTTAACGAGTGCAAATGCTTAGTCGACTCTACTAGTACTGTTCATCAAGGCGCAGCGGACTGGGAAATAAGGGACAGCTGCGTAAAATAGACTAAATATACTGCGGCGGTTCGTACATGCCACCCTCAGGAGGAACACTTTCGGTCATCTAGTATTTTATTTGGATCCGTGCGCTGGCTTTCATTATGGCGCACGGATTCACCATGTTATCTTTTCTTTTCCCTCTGCCGCGCGCACTTCTCTTCTATGCGCGGCCAGTGCTCCATATTTGGCTATCTTCAATATCATTTCAGTTACACTTGCATCACTTCCACTGGTTTTTATGGTTAAATCCCGCATTTTTTTTTAAATAAACGCTGCGCTGGTAAAATATCTGAACTACTTCACCCGCGGAGGAATGATGTGTATGAATCTTAGCGAGTAAATTGACGCTCCAGCTGATTGTAGCTTTTCGCACGTGTTTTGCATAGCAACCGTTACAATGCAATTGCAGGCAAACGCACGTGTTACACATTACTTATAATGACCATCTGTATGTGATAAAGGCGAGAGTTAACGTCGTCATCACTCGGCTTTGTTAGCCGAACAAAAACTTTTTCGCGTTGTCCATGCTGTACATAGATGTAATTCTTGTTCTTGCACATTTGCTTTGACGCTTGACTCTAGTTCGGCCACATTGATCGCATTAACTTTGTCCTCTACTTCACCTATCTCTAGTACCGTTAACGGTCTTGTAGCAATACACCGTTTGCGCCTGCGGTCGATCCTACGTTCGGATGTTTTTGAAGAATTTCTACGTGCATGAACCTTCTCTGCTATTTTTGAACTGCGAGGCTGCGAGCTACGAGAAAAGTTATCGCGAGATAACGTACGGGAGACGCGATCCCTGTCGCGCCTCCTTCCAGTTGCTGTGTATGCGAATTTACTTATATATTATATATATATATATATATCAAGAGTACATAATAGAGATTTTTTTATATTCCAGCTATGCATTAGGGCGCAGGTAATAATAGGGTACCGTAATGCGTGTAAAAGCTTCGACCTGAAGTTGAAGGTTTAGCACCCGATCTATACGGTCATGGAAACTGGCAGGAATGGCAATAATCGTGCTGCCATTGTGATAAGGGACAGGATCAGTCAACAGAGCTGAGATCAGTCTAAAAATCCTAAGACATTTCACGCACTTGTTGTTACTCGAAATCATACCAACATTCAGCGATTTTCTTCATTTCAAGCAGCTCACTATATGAAATTACAATGCTATAGGGGCAGTGAGCAGGTAGGCCTATAGGCAATTTAACAATCGAATAACGAGCGCGAATTGTACGCGTATACTATACTCGATATAAACCCCATTCATTTACCCGCGTATCTTGTTCATTAGTAGAATTCGTATAATTGTTCTAATGAGCAGTGTTTGAATTCGTTGCTCTCATTAAACATTCGATGTCCTCGTTACAATATTACTGGAGCACACGCGCAGGCGCCGGCACCCGCGGCAGCCTCTGCCTCCTCGCTCGTGTGTGTTTAAGATGATTTAGATATTATATTATGGTCGACTCTACAATCATCATCCGTCAACTTTTCAATCGCGCCACCGGTGGCAATTATCTATACGAGTCTCCACTCGGCTCCTAATGACAACCGTCATACGCCGAGTTCTAACCGGCAGAAAAGCCCAATGCGTGCCCGCTAATTACGCACAAACAGTACAGTGATGACGGATTATTGCAGTTGTATATCGTGCGGTAAATAGAGCGAAAAGAAATCCGAAAATATGGTTCACAGGGAACAAACCGTACACACGAGATCTGTTGAGATGACGGAACGTTTCGTCCTTAACATTGAGCATGACTCGACAGGAATTAAGTGGCACTGATCGAAGTTCATACGGAGAAACGTCGTGGGATACAAATGGGCATATGGACAGAATGCTGAGGCAAGAAGTTGATAAATACACAAATAATGACGGCAACGCAGACGCGTTATAAATATATATAAAAAAAAGTCTGAATATAAATATAGAATAAGGTATATTTTTTTTTAGAAATTGACACCTCATTATATTTTTATATTCAGAATCTTCTATATCTGCATTAGTGTTCGTGTGTTTTTACTTCACTCTCTCTCTCTCTCTCTCTCTCTCTCTCTCTCTCTCTCTCTCTCTCTCTCTCTCTCTCTCTCTCTTTCTCTAGATCTGCCTCACTGTCTCTCTGTCTATCTCTCTATCTTCGATAGTGTCTCTTTCTCTCTCTTGCGCTCTGCCTTTCGTTATCTCTCACGTTCTCGCATGCGTCTTGTATCAATCTCGCTAAATCCTTTTCACTCACTACCTCGGTCTTTTCCGTCTACTTTCCGTCTCTCGCATTCTCTCTTTCTTTCTCCTGCTGTCTTTCTTTCTCTCTCCTGTTCTCTTATACTCGCACGCTCTTTCTTCATCTCTGTCTCTATTTCTCTCTTGCTCTACCTATCTCTTTCTCTCTCTATTTCTTTTCCTCATTTTTCACATGTGCACTTCGTTCAGCGGACGACGTGTTGCAAACTACCGCAGACAGCCAGAAATAATAGTAAAACACTAGACTGACAGATCCCTTCCCTGCACGAGTGGTGACCACAGTAGGCAGCCATATGATTCCCTCGCGTGTGTACGTTTCTCTATAATGTAACCGTAAAATAAGCTGGAAGTATTTGAGACGTTAGCCGTACAGACCCGTGCTTGGAGCTCATGCGCGCTGCTGCCCACGCGCCTACACAGATTTTGCTAACGAGGAGTATATCCGTGACGCGTAAACGGCTTTAGAGGGAGGGAGAAGGGAAGGCGGTCGCAATAGACCGACACCTTATAACGAGGCACGACAGAAATTACGGGCGGACGGCCGCTGCGCGCTTCATCCTATATCTCTTCATTTCTAACGATTACTTGGTTTAATGGCTCGAAAGACCGCCATCAAAAGAACACACACACGCGCGCACACACTCACGCACGCACGCACGCACGCACGCACGCACGTGTACGTGCACACACACACACTCATGCACGTTACCAACCAAATATTGTTCCTGGACCTTCAATTAGTGGATTCATGAAGAGTTTAGGTCTGGACATAAAATTGCATACAAAACCACCATGAGCTACTAGAGTATGACAAAACTGAAACATTATTAATGAGACAAGAGTCTACGCTATAAATAGTATAATGTTTCTCAAAATTTAGTTATCCTAGTTGAACTAATGTTTCTGGTTTTATTACAGATTTTATGCAAGACAGCATATTCAGAAAATGTTACAAACCTGTTTACAGATGTGCACATGTTAATTTACTTGCTCTCGACATAACACGACGATTTGTGTAACTTTGCGGGTTGATACGCCGGTAGTAAGCCTACACAAAGTAGCAGCTGTCGCATAGAGAGCTGATGTCATCGCGTTCTTCAGCGCTCTGCCGACAATTTCACTAACGTCACATGTATCTTAGATTGTATATGCATCCCATTACTAGACAAGAACGCGTAACATGATCGCCAGCACGCGCGTGTAAGCGTACGTGCGTGCGTGCGCGCGCGTGTGCGTATTTGCATGTGCAGTAATAAATCGTGCATAGTACATACTTCGCAAGAGGCGTATGCGTGCTTATGCTAAAGCCGCTCGTATGTGGGAAATTTGTATTCGCCAAAAACGTGATATAGAAACGAGATGAAAAACTTCCACTAGTCAATGGACGTATAACTCTCAAGTTATGTCACCCGTGAAATCAAACTTCGTCAAAGGAGATGATGTACTGTGCAGTAGATCAATTCATTATATTACCTTCCTATCATAAGAATAAATGATTTAGGCTGTAATAGAAACAAAAGCTTCGTGTCTCTAATAGAGATTACATAGGCCCCTACTAATTTATTCTGACAACTATATTGAAATTGAAGATTTTCGTTTTACTATTGCGCTTTAATTGGGCGTTCTGCAAACATGCAACTGATAATGAACAAGAAAGGTGATGACAAAGAAACATGTATAAACCATTTGGCACTAGTGTAACTTCAGGAATCTTTATATACAACTACTAGTAAATGTGGAACAATTTTTTACCTTTTTTAAAATGGAATAATCTATATAATACTTCCAATCATGTTGTAATGGGCAAATTATATTACACAACGACAACGCATTAATGATGTTGCTTAGCTATGCAGCTGCGTCTATACAAAAAAGCCGCAGGTTATCTGTAGAATGAACCCAACAAAACAATCACACCATAAAAGAGTTAGACGATGGCTGTCGTTGTGATGAACCAAGACAGAATTCCGCAAAAGGCATAAGGGATGGATAACATCTAGTTCACGAGGAGCTGACACGAGCCGCTGGAAATCTATTTAGAGACAACGGAACTTGTTAGAGGACAATAGAGCAAATGCATTTACTGGGAAGAGTTACAACATCACGCCACCAGGTGGCAAGATTAGAGTCGGCCATGCCTTGTATAGTAGGTAATAGTGCGTCACAGAGAGAAAACTGGACCCGACAGCATTTACGATGAAGCTGCAATCAGCAACATGCTGACAATATAGTCGGTGTCTATATATATACTGTTCGTGCGTGTGTGTTATGATTCTATTGATCGTGGCACATATCATGCACACGCGCAGCTACAAAACACAAGCATGGCTACGAAAATTTAGAAAGCTGATCATAAACGCATTCTCAGGTCTGCAATTCGAGCGAAGGAAGGGCGTGTATAGGACGTAAAAAACCCGCTGCGATCTTTGCAATCTTTCCATTAAATCATAATGAACATTACATGTTCTGTATTAATTGGTAACATTGCATTCGTCAATAATAGAAGACGAAACAAAAAATTGCGTTTCTTATCAGTGCTATACATATTAAGATATCTAAATGTGTCGCAGTAATGGAGTTTGAATGCAGAGCCGCTTCAAATTTCAAATAGGCATGTTCTACCATCCCAATCTCTCTTATAGACTCATATATCATGCGTGCGCACGCTCTCTCTCACTCACTCACTATTCCGCTGCCTCTATCTCTCTACCTATCTTGTCATCGATAATGATCGATCGAAGTCACGATAATGTACCTAGATACGTATAGACCCAGTAGGTACTGCATCCCGGCATTTATATCCTAGCTGCATGAAACGTAGCCCATTTCATCTTCACGCCGCCTGCAACCTAGCCAAAATGCAAGAAAACTCTACTATACCGGTCTCTGACTGGAAAACTTATGCAAGCACAGCGAGATGCAAGATGAAGTTAGTTTTGGAATTCATGTAAACGGGAATGATATCTAATTTTATCTAGCATCACACATAGATTTACTAAGAATCAGAGTACTAATACTATATGCTTCAACCACACTCAAGGAAAATGCGGGTTAAGTGTTTTGAGCCAGTGGCTGTCACTCCAATTTATTAGATCTCCATGCTGAGAAACAAATCGAAACAGCGTGAAGCTTAGTTGAAGGAGAAGCGAGGAAGTCTTGCATAATGAATCTCCATAGAAGGAAATCATCTCCATAGAGGGAAGCGACAGTCACCAGCTTTTCCTGAGCTTTTGAACTTGTTACGTCTCCAAAATCATGTTCGAGCATGCCAAAATGTCACTTATCAACGCCATTAAACTACACATTATAACGAGTCAGGCTATATATATATATGTATATATATATATATATGTTCTTCTGTAACTCCGTACGGCAACGTTAATTACTAAATGTGTCAATTTTCAGAGTTACTATTTATAGTTGTTCCTGTATAGTGATGGCAGATAACACATTTTAGCAAATCTGAATATTTATAGAAATTCTATTTGTGTCAAAATGACAAGAATTTATTCTCGAAGCGCGGATGTTTTTATTCTATTAATTAACTTGTTGTGATGTTTTTTTCCCAACACATTTTCTCTCAATTGGAGAAATCAACTGCTGTCTCGCATACAAAAATTCGCTCAGAAAGGGTACATTCCAAGATTTCCGTAAACGGATGAATCTACAAACTTTCAACAATGTTCCCTGTTTGTTATCGTCAGCTTGTCGTCATGGATCAGCAATTACCATTCATGTTATGGTTTGTTGCGATTTACTAACCCGTTAATCAATACTCCAAGACAGCGTTTTAATTGTTTTAGAAACAGAAGTTCTTCAATAAGACTTTATTATATTCATGAATTATATTCATCAATCTGCGATAAGGATAAAAGAAGCGACATGAATTGAAACAGATAACCTGCGTTTTTGAAGGAATTCTGTTTCTGTGTACACTATTACTATCTCTAATTTGCATCTCCTATTCCTATCACACTTTTTCACCTCCGTCTCTAATTAGCAATTTCGCAGCCCGCTATTATTTTCCTGACGACCTTTGTCGAACGCTCACTGATCTTGACGCATTCGAGTGACCGCCTCAAGACACATGCGGCAACGACTCGCCGTTTTCGCGGCTTCAAGTCTGATTAAACTAATAGAGTAAGGCATATAGCTATATACGGGGCGCGAAACTAAACAAGCTTATGTGACCAGCCGCAGAGAGAGAGAGACGCCGCCGACAACATTTTCTTTTACTTTTTCACGTTTTTTCTCCGCTTCTAGGGAACCACTCACAAAAAAAAACAAGAAAAGATTTTGTATGCGTTTCCATAGAAAATACGACAAAGTGATGAAGTAAGATTTTTGGCAAGGCAGAGATAGAGCAGAAGGGGGAATGCGAGAGAGATGGGGAGGAATAACGAGATACAGCGGGCCCTCGCGGGAAGCGCTGTGAAACCACACAGTGCAAATTTAAATGCAACGGAGGCGGCAGAGGGCAACGATTCTTGCGGTCATTATCTTTCTCTGTCCCGGGTTGCCATACGATGATCGGACAACTAGTTTCTAGGCAGCAGTGGCACAAGTCGACTATGTTACACGATTGATCAGTCTCCACCCTATTATGCAAATTGACTGCATGCATTCATGCAAAACCTGTTTGCGGCATTATAGCTGAAATAATTCAGTTTATAATTAGCATCATCTGTATAATACTCACAGATTACAACGGCGACTACAACGGTTCAATGTTGCTTAATAGTCCTCATATTTACTGTTTCATTCGAAAACAATTCCATTTACAGAAATGAAATCGAAGTCCATGGTCGCAGACGGAAAATAATGATTACAGACGGATTCACTGTGATATGCGAAGGATACGATACTTCATTAACACTGTCAGGTAATCACAGAGGTGGTAGTAGTATGATCACAAAAAACGGCCATATCGATTTATAAAATGGCTAGCAAGACGAAAATAAAAATTCTTTGAATAAATTTTCACCCGCCACCACAAAGTGCATGTTTTCTACTATTTTATGTTGCCGCTGCTATATATATATCGTCTATACTTGCTACGTGTTCAGCTTTATTCGCAATCCGAGCTGGTAACGCGTGCGAAAGTCTACCCAGTTCTTGGCAAGCAGCAAAAAAATAGTCTAGAAACGATGTCACGTTGTCAAGCTTCGGTCACAACGATCCCACGACTCATTTGTGCCACGACACGACAGAAAATTTTGGCAAATGGTGGGTCATCGGGGGTCGTCGCAAGACAGTCCTACGAAATTTTGAGCATCGTGGCATCGACTTGCCGTCGTGAAGCAAAATTGAACATGCACCTTTTTTGTTCCACGATTTTTTGTGGTATCTATGTCTTGTGGTTGTCGTGAGTCTGTCCTACGACTGTCTTCCGATTGTCGTGCGATAATACGTCGTTATATAGTCGGGAGACGGACGCGCGAGCGTCCCACGAGTGACCCGAGTGACTCACGACTGTTGTGCGACAGTCGCACGACTGTAGCACGCGCATCCCACGAGTGAACCACGACCTGATCACGTGAAAAACTGCCACCCGACAATGTCCGACAACAGTTACTCACGACTGTCGCACGACTGACTTGCGACACACCCACGACATAACCACGACATATCTTTTGTTTCTGTCGCGTCCCCTGTATTATATTTATCATCATTATTTTGTTTATTAAATATTATTATTAGGTGCAGGAGTTAAATGTTTTGTTCGATTCGACGCATCTCTGTCACCGGATCCAATTAATTATTTAATTAATTAATTAATTTTTCCACTTAATTAATTAATTAATTAATTAAATAAAAATTCCACATTGAGAGAATTCAGCTGTCTTGGCGAAGGTCTGTGCTCGCCGAGTGCTCTAGTTAGAGATGCATTCTTATGGAATTTGTTTTCATAAAAATGCGAAAAGAATTATAACAAGCACAATTTTCAAAGCAAGTACAGTACTACCGTTCTTTACGTAAGAACTGCGTTCCTGAAAACCGTTAATCACGTTTACTCAGTTATATTCTATTATATAATTGGAGCCGTGTTTTTATGGGAAGTGATTACGCTAAAAGAAATACCAGAATGCCAATTATGAATTCGAGTAAACATAACTCGTCGTCACACGCACAACGTTGTGCTAACAAATAGCATGAACGCTGGCCCACCTTCGTTATCATTATCATTACCGGGTTTGAGTGTTTTAGGCTTTGATCTGAGGTCAGATAGTTATGAAACAGTTGGTTGGCGTTTATCGTTGACCGCCTCTCCTTCTCCTTCTACAACTCTCTGTAGCAACTGAAGTCTTTGTAAACAGCTCAATTTAACTTCAACCCATCTCCGAACTACAAACGTTGCACTTTGCAAGTACAATACATACAATGCACCTCAGCCTAATCAAATATCTAGCAATAAGGTGTTGGGCAATACGTAACCTGCACGAACCTGCCTTATTCGAGTACAACACAATAAAAGGTAACAATACATTTACCGTATGCATGTACCTTGTTTAAATCAGATTCCTTAGATTGGCTCAACATGAATATTCTTGTAAAATATGTTACTTATAGCAAGATGTTTTTTTTAAACATTTTTTGAGGTTTCCAGATATCACATGGGTTTGCGATGTATGGAGATAATATTGATCATTTTAATGATGACAGCAATGAAAGCAGTACTAAAAAGAATTAATTTAACTGCAAGAACTCCTATATTTATTCACGATTAGGCATGTTAGATCGGTTGTGATAAACTATGTGAACTAATACATCTACAATATCAATATTTTTTTATGATCAAGGTAACTCAATAAACTACCGTAAGACGAGCACGGTAGTCTGAGAAAGCTAATGATTAAATTAAATTTTATGCAAAAATACATGGCAATACAATAGAAGACAACATAGACCAGATGGTAGCGCACAAGAAAATGCAGTAGATGACGACCCACCCAATGACATTAAAAGACGAGACAGTGGAAGAGAAGATAACAAAAATACAACGCAGAGAATGGAAACGCAAAAGATTTGCAACACACTAGATAATAATAACATATAAATACAAGGCTTATGAGCAACACAGACAGTGCAGATTATGGATTATTATAGTCCTCGTCTTCCTCTCGTTTCCGCTTCAGAGCCCTCGTTACCAAGCTAGCTATCATACTTGATGACTTGCTTGGAGGTAAAGTTGCCACAGGTGTTGTCGCTACAAAAAGATTAAAGATCATTATTGCATGCACAATTGCATACACAATTACATATATATATCATATATGTAATATGATCAGGATCGAGTTAATAAAGACAAAGGAGTTTGACACGTGTATTTGGTACTAATTTCACTCATTTTGTCGTACGAGTTCGATGTGAATAAAAATACAAATGTATACAAACATGAGCTTCTTTTGTTCACTGGTCCTTATTCTATCTTCCGGTAGTATTACAAACCGCGTAGCTTCCTTCGTTTTGACATAAATCGTACTTTTGCACGACATGGTTTCCACGTTATTTACCGTCGTGTGGCGTAGCCAAGCGGCAAATTCGCATACACAGCAACTGGAAGGAGGAGCGGCAGGGCTTTTAGGCCGTAGTCTAGCCAAGTGCAGAAAATGCGCTTAGAAATTAAGTTACGTTGCACCCATGCTGGGTTTAAAAATTAAAACTATTTTACATTGAAACTATAGTTAGAATGCCTTGACGTTCGCACCTTTTTGTGAGTGAAACGATACCCGTCCGCGAAGCGGACTACTTACACCGACGGCGATGACTGCTCAATACAAATTCTACGGGTGTTGCTATCCCCCGGGCGTGGAGGGAGGTCACGTGATAACGTTGACGATGACGTTCAAAACGCTAACCCTAACGATAACCCTCACTTCAACACCGCCAACACTAACCCTCAAACTAAATATATATGTGTCGCCGCGCTATATATAGGCATTGTGATCCACAAAAATACAGATATCTTTGTGCACAGATATCATGATGCAAAAACCCTAACCCTAACCCTAATCCTAACCCTAACCCTAACCCTAACCCTAATCCTAACCCTAACCCTAACCCTAATCCTAACCCTAACCCTGACCCTAACCATAATCCTAACACTATCCCAACACTAGTACTGCTACGTTGCGGTCACCTCCCTCCACGCCCGGGGGATAGCATTACCCAAATTCTACAGGTTATGTGGATCGTTCGAAAAGTGGTTAAGTTTGGTAATCGAACAGTTCGAAGCAAACTTTTGTGTTTATCCGATATGGTATGTAAATAGAACATTACAAGCTGTAGTTCGTTAAATTTCGTGCACTTATTGTGAAAATGAAAATACAAATAGAACTATTTCATCTATCTTGAGTGAGCGGAAGAATCCATGTCATATGTGAAAATAGGCCTAGAATGTTTCCAAGCCCTTGTCACAAGCTCGATAGACATGCAGCAAACTGCAGCGTTCCAGTCTATGTTTACGTCAGTGCACGTACTGCTGCCGATGGCGTGATTTTTTTTCCTAGGTCAATCAAGAACATAGGGCTGTAGTGAGCGCTGCTATTGGTTGGGCTTATTTCGTCGCTCAATGACGTCACAGTATTGTAATATACATAGCACATTCAAAATTACTTCTTTAGATATGTCTCAATAGGTTAGCGACTACATCGCTAGCGTCAAGTATGAAAGTTGGGTGGATCGAATCCCGCCCGTTTTCTAATTATTTTCCTGTTTTCTGTATTTTCCTATCTTTATTCGTTTAACATTTTTTTCCCAATTAACGCAAATATTTACATGATTTATTTACAACATTTTGTAACAACAATTAATTTTTACAACAATTAAAAATTAAATTTTTATATATATTTTTTAAATAGGGATTTGGGTTAGGGTTAGGGTTAGGGTTAGGGTTTAGGGTTAGGATTAGGTTAGGGTTAGGGTTAGGGTTAGGGTCACAATGCAGTGAATGCACTAATAAACAGGAGTTTGAGGCAGGCGTGATTTGTATCAACCAATGGCAGCGCTCGCTAGAGCCCTATGTTCTTGATTGACCTAGGAAAAAAATACACCCTCCCGATGCCTTGTCACAAGCTCGACATACATGCAGCGAACTGTCGATGTCCCAGGACAACACCTGGCAGGGTTCAAACAAAAGGACATCACCTAACTGCCGATGTGAGGGGGGAGCCAATGCTGTATATCAGTGTTATCACTGACGATTTAACCATGCACGGGCACCCGCCATGGTCCTGTGTGGACACGGCCTTTGGCAGGCTTCGTTAACGAGTGCAAATGCTTAGTCGACTCTACCTAGTACTGTTCATCAGGGCGCAGCGGACTGGGAAATAAGGGACAGCTGCGTAAAATAGACTAAATATACTGCGGGCGGTTCCGTACATGCCACCCTTCAGGAGGAACACTTTCGGTCATCTAGTATTTTATTTGGATCCGTTGGCGCTGGCTTTCATTATGGCGCACGGATTCACCATGTTATCTTTTCTTTTCGCCTCTGCGCCAGCCGCACTTCTCTTCTATGCGCGGCCCAGTGCTCCCATATTTGGCTATCTTCAATATCATCGATTCAGTTGGACACCTTCTTTGTCTTAATCGCACTTATACCACCGGTTGGTTCTGTATAGGTTACATATTCAGCCATCATCATCACTTTTTAAAATAAACGCGGCCGATCGAGCTGAAGATACTGGATAACACCTTAATATGCTGACCACTTACGTAGATCCCACCCACGACGGAGGAATGATGTCGAGGATATTCAATCATATAAGCGGAGTAAAAATAAATACACTTGCTCCGGAGACTGAGATTTCTAGTGAGCTTTTCGCATACACGGGTGTATGGCATGAGGCGGAGATTAGGCGCGAGAATTAAATCTGAACATGCGAATTGCAGCCCATTAATTTCGCACACGATGATTAACACATTAGGTAAATAATTGAAGCCATCCTGTAACTGTGATAAAGGCGCAGAGTTAACGTCGTCTCACTCGGCTTTGTTAGCCGAACAACAAACTTTTTCGCGTCTCGGCGCGTAATGCCTGAATAAGGTTACATAGTTAGGACTGTCAATCACTCCTTGTTCATTAGAGCATCATATAACACTTATGAGACAAAAAGCGTATTGAGGACCTAATCTAGCTTTATCGTGTTGCCACAGACCCCTCTGATCGCATTAAAAAATTCTGTTGTTAGAATCAAACTCACGTGAATTATTAATTAAACAAACTGTAAATATTGCACCACTATCCCGTTCTAGTAGGCATATGAGCGAGTTGAATCGGTACTTGAATAGTACAAAATATCAGTATCACCGTTTGCATGTGACCTGCTGAAAAGTCCGAATCATCCTTGACCCGTTACAAGAGAGATGTTCATTGTCTGAGAAGGATTACTGCTAAGTGCTTTAAATACGAACCTATTTTGTTCATATTATATCATAATGAAAACACTGTCCCGGACTGTAGCGGACTTCCCTTGTGGAGAGAGAGCGCGCGCGTTAAAGCAATACGAGAAAAGTTTCATCGGCGAGATAACGTACGGGAGACGCGATCCATCTTCGGTGTCAGCGCCTGCGCTTTCCGATTTATAAATGCCACTAGAGTATGTGGCGCTCCCATCAAGGAAAGTTTAGCACAAACGGCCCTGGAAAGAGTCTAATTAGCCAAATTCCGACCAACAAAAAAAGTACTTAGTGTAAAAATATAAACCGTAAAACTACTGTATCCGATGTCTAGACGCAAAAGTACGAAAAATCTTTTATATCCAAAAGAACATAAGGACTACCTCGAAAATGATACAGTGAATATATAGACCAAGCTAGCAAGACTAAAAACGAAGGCTCCTATGTTTGTATCATCAAAATTTGCATTTTATTCACATCGAACTCGCCCACCGGACCATACAATGTAGTGAAATCAAAGCGCTTTGAGCGGCCCACAAATACGTCTGCTTCACTTAAAATACTCCGCCTTATATGTACTTTACTTTAAGTTGTCTGAAATACATCACATTTATATTATACACTAAACCCACCGGGTACTGTGCTATAAAAACGCTCGCGATATACTATACTAGCATCACGGAATAAATGATTCAATCTGGGAAATACAGCCTCAAATATCTATAATGATAAGTGTAAAAGTAATTGTGTAAGTCTGTGTCTTATATTGCATGTACGTCTCGACCGGCCTAGCTTTTCTCCAGTGATTTGTCACTACAAATCGCGTAAGCTGCACACGATAAACATAGTAATCGGCAGCCAAATCACTTCCAACCTTACGGTCTGTGGCGAAATAAAATGAGTCCGTTCTGGCTGAGACAAAATTAAAAAAAGTTTAAAAGTAAAAAAAAATTGTAAAAGTCAAAATTTAATAATCACGTACGTGGGAATTCATTCGGGATTGTCTTGTCCGCCGCCGTAGCGTAGTCGGTAGGAGATGCGGTTTTATAA
Source organism: Priapulus caudatus (assembly GCF_000485595.1). NCBI lineage: Eukaryota > Metazoa > Priapulida > Priapulimorpha > Priapulimorphida > Priapulidae > Priapulus > Priapulus caudatus. The sequence continues at coordinate 334,774 of NW_014577201.1, read as the reverse complement.
CCCGAGATTCCAGGTTCGAGAATCTCAGCTGGGGAAAAAAATGTTCTCCTTTACTTTTTACTTTTTAGTATCTACTTCTGCACACTTCAGCGTTAATTTCAAAAATGTAAAAAATAAATGTTACTACATTCATTAAAAAAAAAGTTAAAAATTGAAAAAAATATATTTTTTTACTATTATTATTATTTTCATGTTCTTGATATTATTTCTATTGATTTTTTATTGTTTGGGATTTGATGGATGGATGGGTCGACTGCGATGGGATCGGATCGGATCCAATGAGATGGCATAGGATGAGATGGAATGGATGGGATGGGATTACATGGGTGGCATGACATGGCAGATGGCATGCATGACATGCGATGGATGGAGTGATGGAGGATGGCTGCGCTGAATGGATGGATGGATGGAGAGATGGCTGCCTGAATGGATGGATGAATAGATGCATAGATGGATGCATGCATGGATAGATAACATATCATAGATAGATAGTATAGATAGATAGATAAGATAAGCGATAGATAGATAGGATAGATAGACTAGAGATAGATTAGATAGATAGATAGATAGATAGATATAGATAGATAGATTTGCGGTATTTTGACTTTCAACCAAGTGGTCAGGCGTCAAACTGAGGGCACTTTTTCCAATGCCCTGCATACTGTATAGAATTGCTCTCTGTTGTTCTCCAAAATGTTTTTTTGTATTTTTTTTTTTTTTTTTTTTTTTTTTTTTTTTTTTCTTTTTTTTTTTTTTTTGTTTTTTTTTCTTTTGTTTCTGTTTTCTTTCAGTTGCAATAAAAATATTTTACTCCAACTGTGTCACTTACATGAAGTTTATATTTTAAGGCACGATTTGGTCGTTGTACGGGTATTAGTCTGCTAAGTATATATAAAGAAGTTGTTCAGGCGGGCAGAATTAGTCCGTACTCGCATAACTAGAGAACTCCGCAGCCTAGAGGAAAACTAAAGATATTTTCAGAATCAGCACGTCTGTGAGGTGGTTCTGGCTGAAACAAAAATTTAAAAAAGTTAGAAAGTTAAACATTTATAAAAAATTCTATTGATCAATAGATGGCGGTCACGTACGTACATACAACATCACGTACGGCTGAATCACTGATCTCTATAATATAATATAATATATGATTATATTATAGAGATCAGTGGGCTCTTATATGTTGTATTATATGTTGTATATAATACAATCGATATTATAATATCGATATATATATATATTATTATATAATAATATGTTTATACGCATTATATGTTGTATAACCGTAATCGCGCAGTGGTCTCATCACTAGAACATCCGTCTGCTACACGTGGATTCCGGGTTGGAGTCCCAGGTGGAGAACTTATTTTCCCCTTTTTTCCGTTTTTCCTTTTACCTACCTCTTTAGTATGTATTATTTTAAATGTTCAATTAATTTTTAACTTATTACTTGATTTAATTCATTAATATTTTTAATTTATTAATTATTTTTATTTTTAATGTCTTTTATCTTTTGATTTCTTATTATTTTTTACTGTTTGGGATAGGATGGGATGGGATGGGATGGCATGGCATGCGATGGCATGGGATGGGATGTCATGGGATGGCATGGGATGGCATGGGATGCGATGAGATGAGATGGGATGGGATAGGATATGGGATGAGATGGGATGGGATGCGGTGTGATGGGATGGGATGGCATGGAATGGGATGGATGGATGTATGGCGGATGTGCATGGATGGATGCATGAATAGAATGATAGTTAGATTTTTTGGGGTATTTTCCTTTCAACCAAGCGGTCACCTACTGAGTAACGCCACTGATTTCCCCGGGCAACGCCGGGTATCCCGCTAGTATATATATAAAGTTGTTCAGCCGAATTAGTTCGTACTCGCATAACTAGAGAACTCCGCAGCCTAGAGGAAAACTAAAGATATTTTCAGAATCAGCACGTCTGAGAGGTGGAAAAAGTTTAAAAGGTTAAAAAGTTAAAAATTCATAAAAATTCTATTCATCAATAGATGGCGGTGCGTACAGATTAACATCACGTACGTGTGAATCCATGGGTATACCCTTAACGGCGGAGTGGCTTAATCGCTAGAAAATCCGTTTCCTACACCGGGATTCCGGGTTCGAGTCTCAGCTGGGTAACTTATTTTCCCCTTTTTTCTTTTTTTCCCTTTACCTTCCTCTAGTATGTATTATTTTTAATTTTTTACTTTTTACTATTTATTTTTTATATTTAATGTCTTTTATCTTTTGATTTCTTATTATTTTTTACTGTTTGGGATGGCATGGGATGGCATGGCATGGGATGGCATGGGATGGCATGGGATGGGATGGCATGGCATGGAATAGAATGGGGATGGGGATGGGATGGGATGGAATGCTGTGCCATGGGATGCGGTGCGATGGGATGGCATGGCATGGCATGGCATGGCATGTCATGGGATGGCATGAGATGGGATGGGATGGGATGGAATATGTGATGGGATGGGATGGGATGGGACGGGATGCGGTGCAATGGGATGGGAAGGGATGGCATGGAATGGGATGGATGGATGCATGGATGGATGCATGGATAGATAGATAGATAGTTAGATTTGTTTGGGTATTTTCCCTTCAACCAAGCGGTCACCAACTGAGTAAACGCCACTGATTTCCCCGGGCACGCCGGGTATCCCGCTAGTATAATAATTATATAAAGACAGAGAGAGACGAGAGAGAGAGAGAGAGAGAGAGAGAAGAGAGAGAGAGAGAAGAGAGAGAGGCCTCTGTGGTAAACATGAATAAACACGTAAAAAACAGCTTGCATATAATTCTCAACGCTTTCATACTTAATGTTTTATTCTAGAGAAAAATGTTTAGCAACTCACCTGTAACCAGCTTGGCGACAGAACTACTAACTGGGGATGCTGAAGTAGTTACTGATGGTCTTGAGACTATAGTTATAATAGGTGATGTCGGCGTCTTTGTTACCAGAGATAAACAAGCTCCAGGTAACTTACTGACCTTACTCACAGCCTGAGAAACCGTTCTCAAAGTTGCTCCACCTGAATGAAATACAAATAATAACAACAATAACCTTTGTGGCATCATAAGAAGACATGCTTGGCTATATCATGTGTTTATACAACGATAAAAAATCTTGTATGCAGAATGAAATAATGAAAATTCACATGGCACACTAACAATTGTGTCATACAGTTTTTTTTATAATGTTTTTTATTTCTAGATCCACCAAAGCAATAATATCAAACAATAGGCATACATTGGTACATATGAACAATGATTAGTATTTGACGAGAGCTATACAAAGTAATTTTTGCCATAATTTTGCCGGGGGATATCTACTGCAACATGCAACAACAGAAATAGGCAATATAGGCACTGCGATGTACAATCTATTTTTCTTTTCTTTTTTTTAGTGTAAAACGTGCAAATAATCACCGCCTTTTTGTATATGTTAAATACCTACAAACTGTTACAAATATAAGCAATTTAAAGTTTGTGCATTACTGATGCCCATTTTCCATAAAATCTGTCGAGTTTGTTATTTGTTGCTGCTATGTATTTTTCAATTTCCATGATGTATTTTAAATATGCCTCCACTGCAGCCAAGGTTGGGATTTTTTCGCTTAACTTTGAGCGATATATAACATATTTTGTAATGGTTATTATGAAATTAAAGATTATATCTTCTTTTGGAGAGCCCAGAATAATATCTTGCGCCTCCAAAGGTTTCAAGTGTGTATATCCGCAAGATATCAACCACTGGAGCAGATCGGTCCATATTAAAGCAGTATATTCACATTCTACAAATAGATGAAGCAATGTTTCAATACTAAATTTACAAAAGGTACAAGAGTTATTGTCCTTGATGCCAATTGTTGTAAGGAGTTTATTTGTAGGTAAAATTATTTTTAATATTTTATGTTGGAAATACCTTAAATTTTCATCAAATGTAGTGGTTGTAATATTTAATAGCTGAAGAGCGCCATTAGGAAAGCACAACAGAATTTATTCGCCTCTGATTGGTTGATATTACATTAGAGTTATCCGGGTACTTATGACGTATAGTGCATATATGACATCTCCCTTTTTCTTTTTCCTTTTTTTTCTTTTTTTTAAGACAGTGGAATAGAACAATTGAACTCGAGCAGCAAAACTATTCAGTAATAAATTTGACTGGTAAATTATCGATTAGATATGGAATTGTCAATTATAATCAAGTACCCAATATTTTACCAACATCTAATTGTACCATGTAGAACTATGTTTGCAAGACTGAATTGTTGAGAACAATAAAATTCTGGATTGGATCAAAATGCGATTTGAAATCATCAATTATCATTCAACTTTTAACACTAACAGACAAACTCTGCAGCAGGGCTAGAGGTTGCTAGCACATAGCCCACTGTTGGAACTGGTCTTTACCACCAGTTCAATCACACAGAACAGAATCACGATTTGACGTAGTCTTTGTAACGACTTGGTTCCCTGATGATTCTCCCAGAGCGACTAGTGTAGGTAGTGCTCTGCCGTGCCGGTTCAGTACGTTCCGCATGTGCTGGGAGCTCATGGTGCTCCAGCGAACTTCCTGCTGTCGGGATTTCATCGAGTTCCGGACCAGTTATCACAGGTTTCGGTTCGCATGTCCTCAGTAAGTGTTTTCTGTTTCTCCTGTAGAAACGTCCGTTGGGTGTTTGTACTACGTAGGAACTTGGCGCCGCGTGTTCCTGTTGTACTACAGCTGGTTCCCAAGTTTTCTGGGTCCTGATCCTGACGGTATCACCAGTCTGTAGCTCTCTTAACGGTTTTGCATGCTTGTTATATAGGCGTGCCTGCTCATTCTGTCTCATTTTGAGCTGCCCACATGCATCCTTTGCAATTCTTGGCATCAGCGATGTACTTTTTGCTGGTAATCTTGATCGAAGTGTCCTACTCATCAGCAGTTGAGCGGGAGAGTAATTCATTCCAGCGATGGGTGCATTTCGGTATTCGAGTAACGCGATGTATGGGTCACTCGCTTCCTCGGCTGACTTTCTAAGGATGTTCTTATCTGTTTGTACAGCCCGTTCACTGAGTCCGTTTGACTGGGGGTAGGTTGGGCTTGAGGTACATAGTTCTGTCCCATTTCCTAGCAAAGTCTTTGAACTCACGGGAGCTAAACGGTTGATTGTCAGATACAATCGTTTCCGGTATCCCGTGCCTCGCGAGGATGGACTTGAGATGCGTGATCACCTCAGTCGCAGTTTTTCTCTCGAGTAGGCTGATTTCAGGGAACTTGGAGTAGTAGTCTACTACAACAAGATAGTCTTTTGCCCCATACTCAAACAAGTCCATACCGAGTTTTGTCCACGGTCTGTCTGGTATATCATGTGGAATCAGCGGTTTCTTCTGCTGTCTTTTCTTGAAACGGCTGCACGTTTTGCACCTTGCTATGAAGTCTTCGATTGCTGATGACATTCCAGGCCAGTAGATGGTGTTACGCGCCCTGGCCTTGCATTTCTCCATTCCGAGGTGACACTCATGCACAGTGTTGAGCATTTCCTTGCGCATTTCTCGAGGCATTATGAGTCTTTCCCCATAGAATAGCAGGCCTTCTGCCTCGTACACCTCGTCACGTATATTCCAATATGGTCGCGTGGCGGGAAGTGCTTGGGACTTCTCTGCCGGCCATCCAGCATGAATTGTGGACCTGAGTTCCCGAAGTTCCGGGTCTCTCGCGGTTTCATGCTTGAGTTGCTCACGCTTCTGCTCACTCACGAATAGGTTTTCCACGAATGAGTGAATTTGAACGTCCATTTCCTCATCGAGTTTACTGTCCTCAGCATTATCCCTATCCAGGTATGCTCGTGACAGCGTGTCGGCGATGTACATGTATTTGCCGGGTACGTAAGTGATGCTGAACTGATATCGCTGCAGTCTCAACAGCATTCTTTGCAAACGCGGTGACACTTTCGCGAGGGGCTTCTTGATAATTCCTGTGAGCGGCTTGTGATCGGATTGCACTTCCACCTGCCTCCCGTAGACGTATTGGTGAAATTTCTCACAGGAAAACACTATTGCCAGTAGCTCTTTTTCGATTTGTGCGTAGTCACACTCTGCTGCTGTCAGTGACCTAGACACATAGGCTACTGGACCGTCTTGCAGCAGGCATGCACCAAGCCCATTCTGTGATGCATCGGCTTAAATTTTCACCGTTTTTTCTGATCATAGTAGTGTAGTACGGGTGCGCTGGTCAACTCGCCTTTGATGGCTTGAAGGGCTTTCTCATGTGTCGCATCCCACACCCATGCATTATCTTTCTTTAGCAGATCTCTGAGCGGTGCCGTGATTTCAGCCATGTTCGGAATAAACTTCGCGAGGAAGTTGACCATTCCTAAGAGTCTTTGGAGAGCTTGCTTGTTGGTCAGAGTCGGCATGTCTGCTATGGCTCGCACTTTCCGCTCATCCGGCTTGAGTCCTTCCAGAATGATCACATTTCCCATGTACTCGACTGTATCCACCTTGAATTGCATTTTAGTGGGGTTGAATTTCACATTCTGTTTTCTTGCCCTTTCCAGCACTCTCCTCACGATCCTGTCATGCTCCTCTGGGGTTTCAGCGGCGATAACCATGTCGTCGGCAATTATGCATACACCTTTCACGTCACCGAACACTTGTTGGTTCCTCTTCTGGAATACTTCACTGGCTGAACAGATACCGAAAGGCATTCTCAGAAATCGGTATCGAGAATACGGCGTATTGAACGTGCATAGGAGTGAGGATTCATGGTCGAGTTGTACCTGCCAGTAGCCATCTTTCTCGTCCAGAATCGTGAAGAATTTCTTGCCATGTAATTGTGCAGCAACGTCTTCCGGCGTCGGTATTTTGTAATGTTCTCGCCTTATGGCTGTGTTCAAATCACGCGGATCTAGGCAGAGTCGTAGAGAACCGTTCTTTTTCTCCACTATCACGAGACTGTTTACCCAAGTCTGTGAGCTCTTCCACAGGGGTTATGACACCTTCTGCCTCCATTCTGTCCAGGGTGTTCTTCAGCTTCTGTTGAAGGCGGGTGAACTACTGGTTTGACGCTGGGGTCTAGCTCAATCTTATATGTTCCTTCAAATTTTCCGAGCCCTTTAAACACATCCTCATATTCTTTCATGACGTCATCTCTTGTGAGGGGTTTCTCCTCCACGACACTTTCTAGCCTTGCAATGAGCTTCAAGTCCTGACACGATTTGAGACCTAGTATTGGTTCAGAGTCAGTTTTCATTGCATACAGCTCAACGTCTGTGTCACGTATTTTGGTAGAGATGCATCCCAGTGGCTGAAGTTTCAACCCTCCATACGCAGATAGTACGGGTTGTGTCTTACGGAGACACGGTTTCACGTGTAGTTTCGCGTAGTGTTTCTCGGGCAACACATTTGCTTCAGCACCTGTGTCAATTTTGAATTTTATTGGTTTCTTACTGCATTCCAATTTAAGTTCTGTGCGCCATGCATCGTTAGTGATTTAATTGTACTTGTCCTACCTCAACATGCACTGACCCGATGAAGAGAGTCTGTACTGGCAAATCTTCTTCCAACGCGTGAATTTTACCGGGCCCGTATTGCTTCCGGTTGCTAGCACCACGACACATATTAGCGAAGTGATTTTTCTTTTTACAGTTATGACAGTCTTGTCCGTACGCGCGACATTCGTTTTTGCCGTGTGTCTTACCACAGTTCCTGCAGTTGAATTTTGATGCAGTTTGTGGCTTAGGTTTGTGTTGAAACTTCCCTGTCTGGGACTTAGCCTGGGGCTGACGGTATTTCTGTCCCTTGCTCGATACGGCATTAATGCTCGCGGTAGCAACGTTATCTATTTCTCTGAGCTGTCTGGCACTCGCCTCGGCGGCCCTGCATAACTCAACGATCCTGCCGAGTTTAGGATTGTCAGAGTCTCTCAATAGCCTTTCCTTGAGCCTAGAGTCTGCCACACCGAAAATTATCCGGTCACGAATCATGTTGTCTCTTTGTGTGTCGAAATCACAGTTTTTTGCATGATTTTTTAGGGCAGTTACGAATTGGTCTATCGTTTCCCCTTCCCGTTGGGAGCGTTCCCAGAACGTGTACCTTTCTATAACTGTGTTTTTTCTTGGCTCACAGTACTCACTGAATTTGTGTAGAACTACATCAAGACTGTCCTTGTCCTCTTGATCCTCATATGTGAAGGTATTGTAAATTTCTATTCCTTCGTCTCCGATCGTGTGGAGTAGTATAGCAATCTTCGTAGCACCATCTTTTCTTACCGCACCTGACGCCGTGAGGTAAAGCTCGAAGCGCTGCCTCCACTTTTTCCAATTCTCTCCGAGATTCCTATCGAAATTGAGCAGGGATGGGGGTTTAAACTGTTCCATTTAAGGCGTGAATTTCGTAATTATTCTGACACCATGTAATATTTAATAGCTAAACAGCGCCATTAGGAAAGCACAACAGAATTTATTCGCCTCTGATTGGTTGATATTACATTAGAGTTATCCGGGTACTTGCGACGTATAGTGCATATATGACAGTGGTAAATGATAACTTATATATCTTTTTCCACATTGATATATTGAGCTGATCTATGTTTGGGGGTAGCTCACGTATCCATTTTGCCTGTGACGATAGGCAATTTAAAAAATCATTATCTTGAGATATGCACTACATCCCTTGTTTACGGTTAGGACTGCCTGTAGCTGGGGTGGTATGGAGGGGGGTTGGGTAATTTTATTATTGGCTATAATGCCTTTAACCAGCTCTGTGGTATTGCTCTTTTTAATCTAATGTAGTCTAAAAAGGTTATGTTAATTTTGTAATCAGTTTTTAGCTCAGCTATAGTTTTTATGTTACCAGTATCTTGCTGCATCCTTTACATAGACCAGACCTTGGTTATACCAGAGTTTAATGAAATCCAACTTAACACACTGGTTTCCCCATATCGGTTGAGTTAGTATATCTATATTATGTTTTAGTTCAAATTTTGTACTAAACTTTGTCTACGCTTGGGTAACATTTGCCCAGAAAGGATTTTCTATTTTTGAAATAATTTAAGGGCGTTATATTTACCGGGCCCATGCTAACCACTATATTCATGCCGTATTGATTAGGAAACAAATTCCAGGCATTTTGTTTAGTGCAAAATCTTCGAATCCAAGACAACTTTAGGCTTATCACATAATTTTTTATGTACCATTTTTAAGCCTCCATTTTCATAGTCTTTTGACTGCTGAGTCTTACTTATTTTTGGCGGTTTTTTGTTCCAAATAAACGCTGAGAACATTTTGTCTAGCATGTTGATAATTTTTTCATCTGGATCCGGAAGTGCTAGTAATAAGTCAGTTATCATTGGAAGAACTAGTGATTTGATAACAGTTATTTTGCCTAATGGGGTTATGTTTCGATAAGACCATGAGTGCAAGATGTTTTTCATATTTTGAATTTTGGGGAGTACATTCCATTCCGTAATATTTTGTAAATTTGTTACTTGGAATTCAACACCCAATGATTTGAATGTGTTGGTCCATTCCAGATTGTTTTCTCTGCAAAAACGTCGATCCGACTCTCTCATTGATCCAAGCCAGACTACTTTAGTTTTTCCTATATTAATTTTTAAACCAGATATTTCATAGTACCATTTAAATACATCTAGCGATTCTTTTAATGACTTTTCACTACCGTCTAAGAGAAGGGATGTGTCATCCGCATATTGGGAGATTTTAAATATGGTATTCCATAACTTTATGCCTTTAATATTTTTGTTGTTTCTAATAGCAATGCCCAAAATTTCCACACAGAGGATAAAGATGTAGGGGGAGATCGGATCTCCTTGTCGGCAACCTCTACCTAATTTAAAAAATCTTGAAAAATAGCCATTTTGAATAACGCAGGCTTCAGAACCATATTGGAACATGTGAATCCATTGTTTTATAGATTCACCAAAATTAAAGAGGTCGAAAACTTTGAGTATAAAATCCCATGATACTGAATCGAAAGCTTTTTCAAAGTCAATTACTAACAGCATTCCAGGTATGTTTTGTTTTTCAGTTTCGAACAGTACATCATGGAGTATAGTCTTATGTTTTCTCTAATAGATCTTCCTTTTAACGAAGCCTGTTTGGTCTTCGTGAATTATACTGTCTAAGACTAGTTTTAGTCTTTCAGCAATGCATGATGATATAAGTTTATATGAGATATTTAGAAGAGAAATAGGGCGCCAATTTTTTAGATAGTTTCGAGGTCTACCTGGCTTTGGTAGACATGCGATAACGCCTTGTTTTTTTGCGTTATGGACAGGTTTTCATTTTCATAAGCAAAATTGATAGATCGAAGAAGAAAGTATCCTATATCTACGCAGAAGAATTTTAGAAATTCTGCAGTGTAACCATCCAGTCTTGGACTTTTGTTATTTTTTGACCGTCTTAAAGCGTTTAGAAGACGGCGATTCGGACAGAAGTAGAATAGTTGCCCATTGCAGTTTGTCAAAATAAATATTGTCGTCCACCTCAACATGCTTTTTAGTGTAAAGAACCTCGTAGAAGTTTTTTTGCATGTTCAAAATTTTCCTTTGTTTCGAAACAGTGGTTTTATCCTCCCGTTTTATTTCATTCATGATTTTGTTTGTATACTTTCTATTTTCTAGGTGAGAAAAATAGGATGATGGTTTTTCCCCTAGTTCATACCATCTAGCTTTGGATCTGATTATTATGCCTTGGATCTGTTTATTTCTAATCTCCTGTAGTTCTAAATTGAGATGTTCTAAAGTGTCTAAATTTTGTTTGGAGTTCTGGGGGTCCATTTTAATTTTGTCATCCAGAACTTTAATTGCTTTTATTGTGTTATACAGTTATACTATGCCAAATGTGGCGTAAATGTCCAAGAAAAAAAAATGTGATGCGAAAAATCTGTAACGTAAATCGCGTTTCCATTAAATTCCATTATGTAATTAGAGACGTGTTCCTATAGTAAATTCTTAAGTAGTAGGGGCTTCTTAGTAAATGTACTAAAATGGCTATTATGAGTGCGAGTATACATTTTCAAATGCATATATTGATTTTTTCATGATATAAGACAGTATCATTGTAACACTGGGAGAAAAGGGGCATTCATAATTAGAAACACTGCATGGTAGGGAGAGAAGAGCACTATTACCATTTGGCTCGCTCTTAATTGTTATCGTTATTATGGACTGGTTTTGATGTTTTAGGTCATGATCTGGAGACCAAAACTTGCCTGGTCTCTGTTTAAAGCGGATCATTGTAAGTGCAGCCGCTGATGATGTTGTTAGTTAAAGTTACATCCTTCCCATGCCTATGTGGCGCATAGGGCGGTGCCTATCTCCGTTTCCTTCCCTAGACCCGAGTCCACGCAGCTGCTTTAACAGTAAATACTATGTACAGTGGGGGGTTAGTCCACTGGTAGTACTGCGAGTTAACTTCCCACGCTCTATCTCTACTTGCTGAAGGATATTGAGGACCTATCTGAGGATGTTGTTATTGTTAACCACTATTGAAATAACACTAGCTGCAGGGGGATTGATTTTAGAAACATGCACATTTCATAAACCATACGCACATAGGTCACACTGTCGCTGAGAGGGTCTATATGTCCCCCAGGGTACTATCGGAGGGTACCCTGTGTATGGTTCGATATATCGGAACGTACCCTGGTACTATCTAATATGCCGGACCGTACCTCGCCTACTCCGCTAACGAGTCTAGGAAGTCGCCTACGCCTACTCCCTAACCCTAACCCTGACCCTAACCCTAACCCTATCCATATCAGATAGTTACCATGCAGGGTACGTTCCGATATATCGAACCGTACGCAGGGTACTTTCCGATAGTATCCTGTAGTACAGTCGGTTAGGATCAAAATCACAAACTCGCAAATGTGAAAAAAGTGTGAAACAATTGTACACCTTGCATCACTTTGTATGTGCTCTTTATGTAAAGCGCCAGCGACACACGCGATCCACCTACCAAACGTCGCCGCCATCTTGAACCAAAATGCCGCCAGTCATTCTTAAAAAATAGCTATATCTCGTTAATAATCTCGTACAAGACTGAAAAATGACTGACAGAACGTAATTGGGTTACCTATCATACACAACGTGATGCATGTGATCGGTATTTTTTTTTTTTTTTGTTTTTTTTTTTTTTTTTTTTTTTTTTTTTTTTTTTTTTTTTTTGTTTTTTTTTTTTTTTTTTTTTTTTTTTTTTGTTTTTGGCGGGGTTAGTCTGTTGGGCAGAAGGCATGTGGGAAGGGAGCTCGGAAGTTTAGGTGAGGGGCGGAGTGCAAGGCGATTCGGCCGCGCCATCCTGAATTCAAAAATGGCCGCCGTCATTTCTTAAAAATAGCGATATCTCGGTAATAATCTTCGTACGGACTTGAAATTTACTGACGACGTAATTGGGTTACTATTTCATACACAACGGGATGCATGTGATCCAAGGCGTTTTCGGCCACCATCTTGAATTCAAAATAGCCGCGCGTCATTTCTTAAAAATAGCTATATTTTCGGTTAATAATCTTCGTACAGACTTGAAAATTTACTGACAGACGTAATTGGGTTACTATTTCATACTACAACGTGATGATGTGATCCAAAAGCGTTTTTGGCCACCATCTTGGATTCAAATGGCCACCATAAAAATTACAAACTTAGCAATTTTTTCGTTCACGGAAGATATAGAGACGTGAAAATTTGCAGACTGGCGCAGGTTAATAAGCTCTCATATTAAAACAAGACACACAAGTTCCAATTATAATTACAGCGGCGCCTATTGAATTCAACATGGCCGCCATGCACATTTATCTTTGTACTTCAAAATGATCAATGACATAGTATAACGATACAAACAAACATGGTGAAAATGTTGAATTACCGATTTTTCTCAGTATATAACAAACACAATGCCAAACTGGCAATCGGAATCCCCAGTGTGAGAGAGAGATAATTCAAGACAACAAGTTGTAGTATACAGTACACAAGAACATGCATGGCAAGCTATAATACTATTGTTTAAGTTAACACAAATGTCTCGAAACTGCATTGTCGCACAAGTTGTCGCAGATTGTCACTCAGTGCCGGTAACATGTACCTCTGCATGCACAAACACAAATATAGTACTTGTAGTACAGTATAGTATCTGTTATGTCGTCGCGTTATCGCGGGCGTATAGGTATCTGTTAAGTGCGTGCATGCGTGCTCGCGCGCGATATAGCTATCTGTTATGTGCGTGCGTGATTGCGCCGCGTATATAGCTATCTGTTATGTGCTGCGTGCGTTCTCGCGGGGCGTATAAGGTAACCTTGTTATGTGCATGCGTGCTCGCGCGCGTATTATAGCTATCTGTTATGTTGCGTGCGTGCGTTCTCGCGGCGTATATGGTATCCTTTATGTGCGTGCGTGCTCGCACGCGTATTATAGCTTTTGTTATGTCGTCGCGTGGCGTTCTCGCGGCGTATAGGTACACTGTTATGTGCTGGTGCTGCTGCTCCGCGCGTATATCGCTTCTGTATGTGCGTGCGTTCTCGCGGGCGTATAGGTACCCTGTTATGCTGCGTGCGTGCTCGTGCGCGTATATAGCTTCTGTTATGTGCGTGCGTGCGTTCTCGCGGGCAGTATAGGTACCTGTTTTGTGCGTGCGTGCTCGCGCGCGTATATAGCTTTGTTCGTGCCGTGCGTCTCTGGCGGGCGTATAAGTACCTGTTATTGCGTGCGTGCTCGCGCGCCGTATATAGCTTCTGTATGTGCGTGCGTTCTCGCGGCGCGTATAGGTACCTGTGTATGTGCGTGCGTGCTCGCGCGCGCTATATAGGCTATCCTGTTAATGTGCGTGCGTGCGTTCTCAACGGGCGTATAGATATCTGTTATGTGCGTGCGTGCTCGCGCGCGTATATAGTTACCTGTTATCTGCGTGCGTTCTCGCGGGCGTATAGGTACCTGTTATACTGCGTGCGTGCTCGCGCGCGTATATAGCTTCTATTATTGCGTGCGTTCTCGCGGCGGCTGTATAGGTACCTGTTATGTGCGTGCGTGCTCGCGCGCCGTTATATAGCTATCTGTTATGTGCGTGCGTGCGTTCTCGCGGGCGTATAGGTACCTTGTTATGTGCGTGCGTGCTGCGCGGGCGTATCGGCTAATCTGTTATGTGGCGTGCGTCTCCGCGGGCGTATAGGTACCTTGTTATGTGCGTGCTGCTCGCGCGCGCCGTATATAAGCTATCTGTTATGTGCGTGCATGCGTGCGTTCTCGCGGGCGTATAGGTACGCCGTGTTATGTGCGTGCGTGCTCGCGCGCGTAATAGGTACGGCTGTTATGTGCGTGCTGCTCGCGCGCGTATATAGCTTCTGTTATGTGCGTGCGTGCTCGTGCGCCGTATATAGCTATCTGTTATGCTGCATGCGTGCGTTCTCGCGGCGTATAGCTATCTGTTATGTGCGTGCGTGCGTGCTCGCGCGCCGTGAGTTTTGAACTGCTTGTGTACACGTCCGCGTTTACTTGAAGAACGGCACGTTGAAAATGCGTGTTTAGAACTCACACGATAAATGGCCGTGTTTTTGCCATCGTCTGCCCAGAACGCGTGTTGGATACGGCAACGTGTCGAACTTGGCCGATGGGTATTAACCTGCCGCCGACGTCGGCTAAATTTTCGCGTCTCTATATCTTCCGTGAGACCTGGGAATATTGCTAAGTTGTGTAATTTTATGCGGCCAGTTTTGAACCGCCCTTGATCAGCATCATCACGTTGTTGTTGAAATAGTAACGCCAAATTACGTCTGTCAGTAAATTTTTTCAAAGTCTGTACGAAAGATTATTAACCGAGATATAGCTATTTTTTAAGAATAGACGGCGACCATTTTGAATCAAGATGGCGCCGAAAACGCCCTGATCACATGCATCCCGTGTTGTACTGAAATAGTAACGCCAAATACGTCTGTCATCAATTATCAAGTCGCGTATCGATAAGATTATTCAACGAGATATAGCTATTTTTAAGAAATGACGGGCGGCCATTTGAATTCAAGATGGGGCCGAAAACGCCCTTGGATCACATGCATCCTTTGTGTATGAAAAGTACCCAATTAGTCTGTCAGTCATTTTCAAGTCTGTACAAGATGATTAACCGAGAATATAGCTATGTTTTAAGAAATACGCGGGCCATTTGAATTCGAGATGGCGGCCGAAAACGCCTTGATCACATGCATCCCGTTGTTGTATGAAATAGTAACCCAAATTACGTCTGTCAGTCAATTTTCAAGTCTGTACTGAAATTATAAAAACGAGAAAAATAGCTATTTTTTAAGAAATGACGGTGGCCCATTGATCAAGATGGTGGCCGAAGTGTAGGTGGATCGCGGTGTCCTGTTTTTAATGAAAGAGCATACAAAAGTAGCAATGTTTCGGCAATTTTCATACTTTTTTCACAATTTGAACGATTTTTTTCTAATCTACTGTACTACTGGGGGACATAGACCCTATGAACCACACTGTCTGATGTAATGACAGCATATTTTTACGTTTAATATGTATATTACATGTACCGATGAAGAGCAGGCAGCTGGCTGACGTGTTATTTATTACATAACTTTTATTTACAGCATTTGAGCATGCCACCTATAGTGAAAAGTAACCCACTCAATCTTTTGAAAAATTTCATAACAGCGAATTTACATTTCACATCCCGAATTGTGCGGTTATTATTTTAAATTATGTATAAACGAGTGGTTGTATCTAATGCTGTGGTTGTAAGTTCCAAAGTAGGTATAATATGGAAAATTTTCGTTACCTGAGTTTTCGTAATGCGGGATATTTTTTATACTAAAAGCTAGTCTGTTAAATGAATTACTGTAAGTGAAAAACAAGAAAACAACAAGTAAGATTCAAATTCGGTTGCCATGTTCATCATGGCCATGTTCATCATAAAAGGCCAATCATGTTCCAGGAATTTTCTAGGGGCTATAATGTCCATTTTCCAGGACTCAAAAGGTCAAGCAAAACACAATCTAATCTTTGTATTTTGTATCTTGCAATCGACAATTAATAAATAAACTGTTGCGCCGGACCCCATCGAGAGTGGGACACCAGCTCCAGGTCTCCCCCTTTTCATTGATACGGCTCACGTGAGACCTACGCGGCAACAAGTTGCAAAGTACCAATACTTATAGCTATACTTTTACTATGTTTTCTACCTTTTCCCTTTGTAAAACTATATTTAAAATTATCAAGATACTAATATTGTTGCCAGTAAACTAAAACACTTACCTTGTTGAGGTGAAATGTTTAACCTTGGTGTCATGCTTTGAACACCCAGTTGTAGTCTGGGACCAACCTACATTAATCAAAGGCAAGTCAGAGGTTTTGACTTGCATACTTTTCTCATTTATTCATGACTATAACAGTAGATTTGACCAATAATTATGCTCTAAACAAATGCAAAACTATATTAACAAGAGCGTATTAAGAAGGCCAATTGGCAGCAATTAATGACCAATGATTATTGACTCACCCTTTTGCCCCTTTGCCTATAGTTGCAGGCAAATAGACAATATCTGTCTGGTGGAAGTTTTGAACCTGTGTGTGGCTTGATAATAAGTAGTCGTTGGCTGTTCTTTTGCCTTGACAGCTCAATCACAAGCTACAAGTAGGTTCAAGAAAAAAAGATAAACAATTTTAACTTTTAACTATGCGAAAGTGTACACGGCACATATAAAATTGCAGATTTTAGTAATATTAGCATTATATGACTCTGATAACCTTAGTGTCAAGTGCTATAGCTATAGTAGCCGCCTATGAGGGATAGATCAATGCGAAAACGTGGAAATTGCGTCTTCAACATCGATCGGCGAAATAACAGCACAGAAAAAGACGCTTGTTCCAGTGACGATCTTTGGCCTTGCTAGCGCATGCATATATACATTATAGCTGTTCAAACAACTCCTAAAATTTACCGTGACAATCCACGAATTTAGTGCTGTCGTAATTATAAAACGACTAGAAAAAAGCAAACTAAAACGCAAATTTTCATAACTATAATTACTCGTAACTAACGTCGGAATTTGGAGGAGCGATGAACAAAAACGAGTATCCGTCACATTTGATGCACACATATACTTCGCCGCACACCACGAGTGTCGATTTTGCGGCTTACAGAGTGTGAAATTCGCAGTAAGAGCCGCATAGAAACATGTAAAATTAGCAACAGTCTCTCGAGACACGATGAGAGCAAACGGGCGAGAGTTAACTTTTGCGCACAGCTGCACCGACGGCTAGGTGTGAAAGAATAATTCCGATTCATTATCAGCTACCTGCTATAGGCACACACTAGAAGTTTTAATTTTTTGCACGAGTTCTCATCGTCGGTCGGCTTCACTGCCTTAACAGAAAATAATAACGCAAGATTGCCCATGTCCTCTCCTCTGGGAAGCTCTACACAATATAACAGCTGGTAAATCACCTACGTCCAAACGAGTCATGTCTCAGGGGGAGTACGTTGGGACGTTACTGCGTGTGTATAGATATATATGTATATAATATAATATATATTGCAATGTAATATATATATATATAAATATATATATATATATAATTATATATTATATATATAATATAAATATATAATATATAATAATATATAAATATAATAACTTATAATAATAATTAATATAATAAATAAATAATAATAATAATAATAATAATATAATAATATAATAAAATTATTATAAATATATAATATATATAATATATATATTAATATATAATATAATATATAATAATATATTATAATAATAATAATAATATATTATATATTAATAATATATAATATATATATAATATATAATATACTATATAATATATATATATTATATATATATATATTATATAATATATATAATGTAATATATATTGCAATGTATATTATATAATATTGCAATGTAAGAATATCGATGAGTTGAACTTTCTTGTCTCGTCGGCGTTCTCGGCCCCCGTCAGTAATAACAGATTTCATACACGCCTACCGCAAACGAGTCATGTCTCAGGGGGAGTACGTTGGGGACGTTACTGCGTGTGTATAGATAATATGTATATAACGTATAATATATATAATTAGTAAATATATATTATATATCATATAATATATAGTATAATATAGTATATTATATAATATTATATAATGTATATAATATATTATATATATATATACATAATATAGATATATAATATATAAATAATAAATAATATAAATATAATAAATAATAATAATAATTAATTAATAAATATAAAATAATATAATATAATATATAAATAATATATATAAATATAAATATATATATATAATAATAATAATATAATAATAGATAATAAAATGTATATAGATATAATATATAATATATAATATAGATATATAATATATAATATATATATATATATATATATATATATATATATATTATATATATAATATATATAATGTAATATATATTGCAATGTATATTATATAATATTGCAATGTAAGAATATCGATGAGTGAACTTTCTTGTCTCGTCGGCGTTCCGGCCCCGTCAGTATACAGATTTGCCTATATCGTCATATGTCCGTGTATAGTCACTAGTCACTCTAGTGCATGTTTTGGGCTAGCAATCGTGAAGTGATCAAGTCAAGATCAAGTCAGTATCTCACCGACCTTGACACTGGTAAGGCCGTTGGATTAGATGGAATAGATGCGCGTTTTCTTAAACTCGGATCATATGTCTTAGCTCCGTCATTGGCAAAAGTGTTAAATATGTGTATGTTGTATATGTGTTTCCCGTCCAAGTGGAAAGTCGCTAAAGTATATGTCTTATTCAAAACTGGGTCGACTTCTGCCATGAACAATTTTAGGCCTATATCTGTCTTACCTATCCTGAGCAAGCTCCTTGAAATACATGTGCATGATTGTTTATACTCATTTTTACAACAGCACAATCTCTTATCCTAGTATCAATCTGGCTTTAAGAAAGGCTTCTCCTGTGAGTCTGCTCTCATCAACCTCACTGACGTTTTCTACAAATGCATCGACTCAGCTGAACATATTTTATCTGGAGTTCTCCTACTTGATTTTCGTAAAGCCTTTGATCTCGTTGATCACTGTCTCTTACTTAAAAAGCTGAAAATGTATAGATGTGATGATGCAGCAATGAAATTTTTCGAGAGTTTTTTTATCTAACAGATACTCCAGAGTATTTTTTAATGGGTCATTATCAGCTGAAGTGCCCATATTCGTTGGTGTCCCACAAGGTTCTATTTTGGGGCCCCTCTTTTTTATTATGTTTATAAATGACATGCTCCTGCACATTAACAATGCCAATATTCATATGTATGCTGACGACTCCACCGTTGTTGTTACTGACAAATCTTTGCCTAACCTGAAACAGCGTCTAAATAACAATATGGAGAAAGTTCGTGAGTGGTGTTCTAAAAACAAAATGGTCATCAATCCATCGAAGACCAAAACCATGCTGGTCACTTCCAGACAGAATCGTTCTACGCTCCCATTCGCGGTACTCCATACTGTCTATGATGGCTCTGTTCTTCCCACCACGTCGAGTGAGAAAATCTTAGGTATCCATGTTGATGAAAATCTCACGTTTAAAGAACACATAATGAACGTGTGTGCCAAGATCTCAAAAAAGCTGGCACTGTTTTGGAAATCATGATTCCTGCCTGAAGTTTTACTTTGGCTTTGTTTTACCTGATATTGATTATGGTATTGTTGTGTGGGGAAATGCCGCGAAGAGTTATATTGACAAAGTTTTTAACCTGCAGAAACATTTTGCGCGGTTGATTCTTAACATTCGTAGACATTCAGACGCCTGAACTGAAGAAATCTTTTCGCAGCTAGGTTTTATGACTGTTCGCCAACGTTTTTATTACCATCGATCTCTTTTAACTTACAAAATTTTACGTAAGCAGGCACCTGCCTATCTTGACGGTTTCTTTTACTTTTAAACATGAAGTGAGCTCCAGACGGACGCGTAGTGTGTGTGTGCAGATGAAGCGCGTTTGTATCCGCCCCGTGCACGCACTGAAATGCTACGAAAATCTTTTCGGTGTGCGGCGGCATCTGAATGGAATAATTTACCTCCTGACGTTCGAGATGCCCCCACCATTTCTTCTTTTAAAGTCCGTCTAAAGAAAATCTTGCCCTATCAATAGGGCCAATTGTGCTCTACTTACTCAGTACAATTTTAGTCAAAGTATTTCAACCTATTGTGTATTTATTTAATATTTAACCGTTCTGTTGCTGTGAGACGGCCATGTGGAAGATAGGTCCGCGCCAATTTATTGTGTCTGTACCTAACATGTTTTACCGTCGTTAAATAAAGTTTTTACTTACTTACTTACTTACTAGATCACACTTTGTTTGCGCTGTTTTGCAACTGAATACCCGGGCTCGGTTTATCACGCGCACCGAAACGTATTGCAAATACCAATAAAAAAACGATGCGGTTGTAAAGTCAAAATATCGATGAATGTGTAAAAGGATTTCGTGAGCAAAGCGGCGTTTCAGAGATGTATAAACTTTAAAAAGTACACGACACACGAGGGACCGCCACATGCTTGTGCTCACCATAAAAAGCATGTAGAACCCTACTTCTCGGTAGAACACTCGCCAATACGTCGTTTCCAGTAAAGAAACAATTCGCGGTTGTGTGCTAATAAAATAATAATATACTACAGGGGTAGAAATTAACTTTTGAACACGGGAGTCCAACGGACTCCCTACCCTCAAAAAAAGGGAGTCCGCAGCAAAATAAAGGAGTCCGCAGTCTGAGGTTTAAAATTAAAGATATTAACAATAACGCATATGCTTATTTTTAAGATTCATGCGGTTGCACGTCTGTCAAATGTTTTTTGGACATTAGCTGAAAAAATACGGTAATTCCGCGAGGCCGTGCTCCGGAGCGAAGTAGTATGGCAGAATTTTTAGGGAGTCACACGGACTCCTGCATATGTCAAATCAGGGAGTCCGACAGTAAATCAGGGAGTATTTGACTCCGGACTCCCGTTAATTTCGCACCCTGTATATATATACACAGTAAGAGAAATAAAGACACCGACACCATATAACGAGGCACGACAGAAATTACGGGCGGGCGGCCGCTGCGCGCTTCATCATATATCTCTTCATTTCTAACGATTACTTAGTTTAATGGCTCGAAAGACCGCTATCAGAAGAACACACACAGAGACGCACGCACGCGCGCACGCACGCACGCACGCACGCACACACACACATACACACACACACACACACACACACAACATCACACACAACGCAGCACACACACTACGTGCGTTACAGTCGCGGCTCAACATTGCTTTTGTCTGTCCATTAAACTCCATGTCACAACCGCTCAATAATAGTTAGTCCGTATTATATATAACCTAAAGGGCAGATATAACGTGACTTCAAGATGGGGAATTAGTTGCCCAAGAGTGTTTCCATTTGAAACGCCGGGGAACGCTGTGCCCACTGGAATGATGGTGAATAAAGACGGCAATAGTATTGCGTGGAACGCATCACTGGCAGTTCCCTAAAAAGTTCAAACAGTCGCTTTGCATCTCGGATACGAGAAGACAGCTGAGGTAAGGTGTAGCTAGTGTAGTATAGAATAACACACAAAGTGCAGATCTGCATGTGTAATAGGGATGCTGACATAAAATTATACACGTGCTCATACGTTTACCGCCACACAGAAACAAAAAGCACATTTTTTGTTCCTTTGTACTATGTTGAAACTAGGCATTGTCACGTGCCCCGCGGAGTCGCCTGGCTCGTTACACATGATGTATGAAATATATTATAGCGAATTTAATAATCTCTTTCATGATAGAAATTGGCAGTCAGAATGCCGTTTGAACGTACGTTCAAAGACCTGCCATGCTATGCCGATAATTACAGGGATCGGTCGAATCAATATAGCCACTGGAGTTCTGGCCACTTCTCAATGCTACGACGCCTCTCATTACCATGTAAACTACGTCTTTTCGAGTGTTCGTGCGCGTCTCTATTCAGGCAGCCGCACATACGTAATAACTACGTTCAAGGTACGTGTAAATTTATAACGAATGCAGCTCACCGCCAAACCGCGATCCCGTGTTCTTGTACGTTGATTTACCGCGCAAAAAATTCTGCATTTATAATACAGGCGCGACACTAGCGCGACAGTCGCGACAGTCCGCGAATACTGCATATACATAGCTGCGATAACGCACGCGTTACGTCCGTGTGTCATGTCACATTTGCGCAGCAGACCTGGGATGGATTCAAAATCGCTCAGGGTCTGTCAGGGAAGTGTATTGGCATGAGTAATATTCTACTGAAACTTCCTCTAGTCCTATGTCAACAGAACAGAGCGCAACGCAGCGCAACGGCGACGCAACCTTAAATATAACATAATACAACACCAGAGGGTGGAAATATGCACTCGTTTCACAGTTCAAGACACTTTCTTGAAAATAACAGCGAAAATAGAAGATCTTTCGCCAAATTTTATAACGGACAAGCAGCGTGCGTGATAGACTCATTCAAACTTGTCCGCATTATATAACGTGTCGACAATGCGAACGCCTCACCGACGGTCTGCATCTCTCGTACGGATCTATTATAGTGTCGTAATAAATAGGAAACTTTTTCATCCCTTATTTTTCTCATTTTCGCACACGCGTGCTATAAAAATCATCCCCGAACGTGATCCACCCGGCCACAGGCACTTGAGCGTTTCAATAGAATATAATACTAAAGTAAATACGAAATCTAATTTAACTACGCAACGCTCTAATGTTCTCTTAGCTCTCTTTCAGCTATTATTGGCACAATTTCCCTGTAAATGCCGTCCAAAGCTCATCTGGCAATACACGCTGGCTGCCGCTGTATTATATATTTAGGTGACAGTGATGCAGGCCAGCTAGCGTGGCGGCAGCCAGCGTGTGTTGGCAGATAAGCATTTGATGGCATTTACAAGAAAATTGTCGGCAAAAAATAGGTGAAAGAGAGTAGAGAAACATTAAGACTTTGGTAGTAAAATAGATTTCGTATTTATTTAGCATTAAATTTTATTGAAACGCTTCCAAGATGCCCTGTGCACCCGGCCACAACTCGAGTACGTAAACGAAACGAAACGAGAGCTCGCAACATTGTCACGAAAACGTGCGGAGCTACGTAAACGCAATCCAGCCACCGTGCCGACGACAAGATCTGTTGCGATGGCGTACGCCTGTTAGAGACGATTTGCTTCACGGGAGTAGAGCGAGAGCGACTATCGAGCAGGCAGCTCGCTCTCTATATCCCTTCTCTTTTTCCTTCGCGTTCGCCCCTACCCCTTCTCTGTCTGTCTGTCTCTCTTCTCTCCCTCTCTTCTCTCTCTTTTCTCTCTCCTCTCTCTCTCTCTCTCCTCTGCTATAATATTATATATATATATATATATATATATATATATACAGTATTCTACTCTCATTTGCTTAGGGTGTGCATGTGTGACACAGTCAGGCGCAAGGTATGTGGCACCGATCTTTAGTGTGTGGTGCAAATTAATCAGCGTGGAAACGAATGACACGATTTTAATTCAATTACTTCAATTCATTTGGGTGACGCATGAAAATGCGTGTGGATATCTGAGTGCACGGGATAATGAACGAATCGTGTGAGAAGCAAACGGACTTTTTGCGAGACAGTCGCATGACCGTCATATTCCTTTATTTGACTTTTTTTCTATTAGCGACCACGAAGGTGAGAGGCGAAATCATGAGAAGAAATAATGTCATAGTGCTGATCATGTAAGACAGATGAGCTAACATGATAACTTAGGTGTTCACTTATATTGAGCATACTGCCATGCAAGAGACATCTAGGAGACAATCTTGGAACAATCTTAAACAATCTTGGACAATCTTGGACAATCTTGGGCAATCTTGGACAATCTTGGAGACAATCTTGGAACTGGTGATATCATAATTCCGCTGAGTCGCGGCTCCGTTCAGTTGATACTATAACACGCAAGACTTCAAGTTTAAAAGTGAGTGGACTAAACTGAGAGTGGTAGCTGTGGGTGGGTTCGCATTCTGCAATATAGTCTCAAGCCATGAGTAAACATCATTGCAGCTGCATCCTCATTTTTGCGGATTTTTTCCTAAGCGGATTGTGGATGTTAGCGTTTTAGTTAACGCATGTATCAAAGCGTTCGCTGCTGTGTACGTTGACGGTCGCCAGCTTCTACGAGGAACCGTAACGGTCAACCAATCAGGTTTGTTAACTAGATAAAAGCACGTTAGGTCGAGAGTTTTTGCAATTTTAAACCAATAAGCCTACAATTAGCGTGGCGACGTGAGTGTGAAGAATCCATTCAGTGAAAAACTGTGAAAAATCTAGCAGAGTACTTACTATCCGATTTACGACTGTTAATAAAAGTCGCCGCGCTTTGAGGTGAAGTATAGTTGGCAGGTAAACACGCTAAGAAGTCTTTAAGTCGTTGAATTTAGCATAGATCTTTTACGGTGATTTTACTGCGCATATTGTAACAGGTGAAATTGACTTATGTTGTGCTAAGAATGTACACCTTCACAAACTTCTCGTGGTAAGCCAATCTATCTATCTATCTATCTATCTATCTATCTATCTATCTATCTATCTATCTATCTATCTATCTATCTATCTATCTATCTATCTATCTATCTATCTCACACACACACACACATACGTGCGTTACAGTCGCGCTCAACATTGCTTTTGTCTGTCCATTAAACTCCATGTCACAACCGCTCAATAATAGTTAGTCGTATTATATATAACCTAAAGGGCAGATATAACGTGACTTCAGATGGGGAATTAGTTGCCCAAGAGTGTTTCCATCTGAAACGCCGGGGAACCTGTGCCCACTGGAATGATGGTGAATAAAGACGGCAATAGTATTGCGTGGAACGCATCACTGCAGTTCCCTAAAAAGTTCAAAACAGTCGCTTTGCATCTCGGATACGAGAAGAAGCTAAGGTAGTGTAGCTAGTGTAGTATAGATAACACAAAGTGCAGATCTGCATGTGTAATAGGGATGCTGACATAAAATTATACACGTGCCATACGTTACCACACAGAAACAAAAGCACATTTTTTGTTCTTTGTTTATGTTTGAAACAGGCATTGTCACGTGCCCCGCGGAGTCGCCTGGCTCGTTACACATGATGTATGAATATATTATAGCAATTTAATAATCTCTTTCATGATAGAAATTGGCAGTCAGAATGCCGTTTGAACGTACGTTCAAAGACTGCATGCTATGCGATAATTATCAGGGATCGGTCGAATCAATATAGCCACCGGGGTTCTGGCCACTTCTAATGCTACGACGCCTCTCATTATGCATGTAAACTACGTCTTTTCGAGTGTTCGTGCGTCTCTTATTCATGCAGCCGACATAGTAATAATACGTTCAAGGTACGTGTAAATTTATAACGAATGCAGCTCACCGCCAAACGCGATCCGTGTTCTTGTACGTTGATTTACCGGCAAAAAATTCTGCATTTATAATACAGGCGCGACACTAGCGCGACAGTCGCGACAGTCGCGAAATACTGCATATACATAGCTGCGATAACGCACGCGTTACGTCCGTGTGTCATGTCACATTTGCGCAGCAGACCTGGGATGGATTCAAAATATCGCTCAGGGTTCTGTCAGGGTAGTGTATTGGCATGAGTAAATTCTACTGAATTCCTCTAGGTTCCTATGTCAACAGAACAGAGCGCAACGCAGCGCAACGCGACGCAACCTTAATATAACATAATACAACACCAGAGGGTGGAAATAGCACTCGCTTTCACAGTTCAAGACACTTTCTTGAAAATAACAGCGAAAAATAGAAGTATCTTTCCCAAATTATAACGGACAAGCAGCGTGCGTGATAGACTCATTCAAACTTGTCCCATTATATACGTGTCGACAATGCGAACCCTCACCGACGTCTGCATTTCTCGTACGGATCTATTATAGTGTCGTAATAAATAGGAAACTTTTTCATCCCTTATTTTTCTCATTTTCGCACACGCGTGCTATAAAATCATCCCGAACGTGATCCACCCGGCCACAGGCACTTGGAGCGTTTCAATAGAATATAATACTAAATAAATACGAAATCTATTTACTACCAACGTCTTAATGTTTCTCTACTCTCTTTCACCTATTATTGCCGACAATTTCCTGTAAATGCCGTCCAAATGCTCATCTGCAATACACGCTGGCTGCCGCGTGTATTATATATTTAGGTGACAGTATGCAGCAGCTAGCGTGCGGCAGCCAGCGTGTGTTGCAGATAAGCATTTGGATGGCATTTACAAGAAATTGTCGGCAATAATAGGTGAAAGAGAGTAGAGAAACATTAAGACTTTGGTAGTAAATAGATTTCGTATTTATTTAGCATTAAATTTTATTGAAACGCTCCAAGATGCCTGTGCACCCGGCAACAACTCGAGTACGTAAACGAAACGAAACGAGGAGCTCGCACCATTTGTCACGAAACGTGCGGAGCTACGTAAACCAATCCAGCCACCGTGGCCGACGACAAGATCTGTTGCGATGGCGTACCCTGTTAGAGACGATTTGCTTCACGGGAGTAGAGCGAGAGCGACTATCGAGCAGGCAGCTCGCTCTCTATATCCCTTCTCTTTTTCCTTCGCTCGCCCCTACCCCTTCTCTGTCTGTCTGTCTCTCTCTCTCTCTCTCTCTCTCTCTCTCTCTCTCTCTCTCTCTCTCTCTCTCTCTCTCTCAATGAGAATAAGTAGATAGATAGAAGAAACTAGATAGTAGATAGATAGATAGATAGAATAGCAGATAGATAGATAGATTAGAGATGGATAGATAGCTAGATAGATAGATAGCATAGATAGATAGATAGATAGATAGATAGATAGATAGATAGATAGATAGATATATAGATAATAGATAGATAATAGATAGATAGATGATAGATAGATAGATAGATAGATAGATCAGATAGATGATTGGCTTACCGACGAGAAGTTTGTGAAGGTGCTACATTCTCTAGCCCAACATAAAGTCATCTTCACCTGTTACAATATCGCGCAGTAAATCACCGCTATCAAAGTCTTCATGCTATTCAACGACTTAAAGACTTCTTAGCGGTGTTACCTGCAACATCTACTTCACCTCAAAGCGCGCGACTTTTGATTAACAGTCGTAAATCGGATTCAGTAAGTACTCGTGCTAGCATTTTTCAACAGTTTTTCACTGAATGGATTCTTCACACTCGGCTACCACGTCGCCACGCAATTGTAGCTTTCTTGGTTTCAAAATTGGCAAAAAACTGGCTCGAACCCCGTAACGGTTGCCGTTTTATCTAGGTGTAACACGAGACCGGATTGCGCTTGACGCGGTTCACGGGTTCTCGTAGACAGCTCGGCGACCGGTCAACAGTACACAGCAGCGAACGCTTGTGATAGCAGCGCGTTAACCTAAAACGCTAACATCCACATGCCGCTTACGGAAAAAATCCGCCAAAAATGAGGAGCCGCTGGCATCGATGTTATAGCTCATCGGCTTGAGAACTAGTAATTGCAGAATGCGAACCCACGGCCAACAGCTACGCACTCTCAGTTTAGTCCAAGTCACTTTACAACTTGAAGCTTGCGTGTTATAGTATCAACTGAAGCAGCCAGCGACTCAGCGGAAAATTATGATATCACCAGTTCCAAGATTGTTCTCCCAAGATTGTCCCAAGATTGCCGCATAGATTGTCCAAGATTGTCCCAAGATTTAGTTTAAATCTTTCAAGAGTTGTCTCCTAGATTGTCTCTTGCCATGGCAGTATGCTCAATATAAGTGCAACACCTAAGTTATCATGTTAGCTCTATCTGTCTTACATGATCAGACTATGACATTATTGTCCTTCTGCATGATTTCGCCTCTGCACGCCTTCGTGGTCGCCTAGAGTAGAAAAAGAGGTCCAAATAAGAGGAATATGACGGTCATCGGGCGCACTGGTCCGGTCGGCACCAACAGTCCCGCTCCTCCTCGCGGTGCCCTCCACCCGGCCACGCATTCGTTTCATTATCCCGGGTCACTCACGATCATCGCAGCCCCACCCGCCGCCCGGCCCCCTGCGGCCGCCGCGGCCTTTTCATCGCGTCACCCCCCAAATCGCATTCGAGTACATTCGGAACTTAGAACATCCGCGGCGCGCCGGGCGCTCAGTGGCCGGTCGTGTTTGCGCGACGCTGATTAATCTCTTCGCCACGACCACTAAAGATCGGTGGCGCAAGTACCTTGCCCGCGCCCTGCCTGTGTTCGGACAGGCTCCCCA
>NW_014577201.1:302952-306383 GCF_000485595.1 Priapulus caudatus | reverse complement strand
ATATAATGACGTAAATCGTCATAAAAATATGACGGTAATTTCTTTACCTAATACATGAAAACGCTGCTTTGCAGGAAAATAATGGGATAAATTGTGTTTGCCGTTTCCAGTTTAAAAAAACGAAAAATTGTAAGTGAAGACCAAGTAAACAATACCTTATTCGATGGTTGCGAGCAATATTTCGTTGGAGCCACGGTCATAACATGGGGTATGCCTTTGAATTTGCACGAACGCTACACAGATATTGATAACGACAATGTAAACACGTTATTTCTTAGACGTTTTCCGATACTGTAATGTGGCGTTGATATACAGTTTTTTTATTCAAGCCACATACCAATTATCATTAATTGAAAACTTGAACAAATCGATTTATGATCTACGTTGGCCACTTGTTTGCATGGTGATAGATAGAAATAGTAAGA
The DNA here is from genome assembly GCF_000485595.1 of Priapulus caudatus. Classification (NCBI taxonomy): domain Eukaryota; kingdom Metazoa; phylum Priapulida; class Priapulimorpha; order Priapulimorphida; family Priapulidae; genus Priapulus; species Priapulus caudatus. The sequence goes on along the minus strand of NW_014577201.1, from coordinate 305,958 downwards.
TAGATAGATAATATAGATAATATAGCATTAGATAGATAGATAGATAGATAGCATAGATAGATAGATAGATAGATAAATAGATAAGTAGGATAGAATAGATAGATAGAATAGCATAATAGATAGATAGATAGATTAGATAGATGGATAGATAGATAGATAGATAGATAGCATAGATAGATAGATAGATAGATAGATAGCATAGATGAGATAGATAGATAGATAGATAGATAATATATAGATAATAGATAGATAGTAGATAGATAGATAGATAGATAGATAGATAGATAGATAGATTGGCCTTACCACGAGAAGTTTGTGAAGGCTGCTACATTCTTAGCACAACATAAAGTCAATTGTCACCTGTTTACAATATGCGCAGTAAAATCACCGCTATTAAGATCTATGCCTTAAATTCAACGACTTAAAGACTTCTTAGCGGTTTACCTGCAACATATACTTCACCTCAAAGCGCGCGACTTTTGATTAACAGTCGTAAATCGGATTAGTAAGTACTCTGCTAGATTTTTCAACAGTTTTTCACTGAATGGTTCTTCACACTCACGTCGCCACGCGAATTGTAGGCTTATTTTGGTTTAAAATTGCAAAAAACTCTCGAACCTAACGTGCTTTTACTCTAGTTAAACAAGACCTGATTGCGCTTGACCGTTACGGTTCCTCGTAGAAGCTGGCGACCGTCAACAGTATCACAGCAGCGAACGCTTGGATACATGCGCGTAACCTAAAACGCTAACATCCGACAATCCGTTACAGGAAAAAATCGCAAAAAATGAGGATGCAAGCTGGCAATGCATGTTATACTCATGGCTTGAGACTATATTGCAGAATGCGAACCCACCCACAGCTACCACTCTCAGTTTAGTCCATCACTTTAAACTTGAATGCTTGCGGTTATAGTATCAACTGAACGCAGCCGCGACTCAGCGCGAATTATGATATCACCAGGTTCCAAGATTGTTCTCCAAGATTGTCCAAGATTGCCCAGGAGACTTGTCCAAGATTGTCCAAGATTGTTTAAATTTTCCAAGATTGTCTCCTAGATGTCTCTTGCCATGGCAGTATGCTCAATATAAGTGAACACCTAAGTTATCATGTTAGCTCATCTGTCTTACATGATCAGACTATGACATGTATTGTCTTCTCATGATTTCGCCTCTCACCTATCGTGGTCGCTAATAGGAAAAAAGTCCAAAATAAAGGAATATGGACGGTCATGCCGACTGTCTCGCAAAAAGTCCGTTTGCGACTCACACGATTGTTCATATATCCCGTGCCACTCAGATATCCACACGCATTTTCATGCGTCACCCAAATGGAATTGAAGTAACTGGAATTAAAAATCTGTCAATTGCGTCTTTCCACGCTGATTAATTTCGCCACCACACACTAAAGATCGGTGGCCACATACCTTGCAGCCTGACCTGATGTCACACATGCACAACCCTAAGCCAAATAGAGTAGAATACTAGTAAATCATATATTATATATATATATATATATATATATATATATAAGAGAGCTATCTATCTATCTATCTATCTATTTATCTATATATCTATCTATCTATATTTCTATCTATCACCATGCAAACAAGTGGCCAACGTAGATCATAAATCGGATTTGTTCAAGTTTTCAATAATGATAAATTGGTATGTGGCTTTAATAAAAAAAACTGTATATAAATCGGCACATTACAGTATCGGAAAACGTCTAAAACTAACGTGTTTACATGTCGTTATCAATATCTGTGTAGGTTCGTGCAAATTCAAAGGCATACCCATGTATGACCGTGGCCCCAAAACGAAATATTGCTCGCAACCATCGAATAAGGTATGTTTACTTGGTCTTCACTTACAAGTTTCGTTTTTTTAAACTGGGAAACGCAAACACAATTTATCCCATTATTCTTCCTGGCAAAGCAGCGTTTTCAATGTATTAGGTAAAGAAATTACCGTCATATTTTCTATTGACGATTTACGTCTTTATATTAATCTTAATGCATTATTTTATTGTCGTACGTGTATACAGTTGGAACGTTTTAAGTATGCGTCAATGTGAATCACTATTTAATTATACTGTGTCATTACCACTGTTGACTTGTGGGCGTGCTCTACTGATGTTAGTCTATAGTGGTAACCAGTACTATAGGCATATCAAGACACTCTTGCACCTAGTCGCATATATCTCTTGCAAAACGGAATCGAATCAGAATGCAAATATTCTGTGTCAGTCTAATAACTGAATCAAGACAAATGTAACTTTGATAGCCATATCAATTAGACATTTCAATGGCATCACTTCACAGAGGAACTGGCGTGAGCAAATTACTGATGGACGTTTTATTAACGTGCTCGCTAATCCCACGCAATTTCACTATCTCAAAAAATCAATCTTTCGCTTAATGACTGTGAAACTTCTTCAGATACAGGCGGTATTAATCGGTGCTGACTATAAATACGTCGTCCTGCTACCCGCGTAAAACGTATTACGTGCTATTAGAAGAAAGTTACGCGAGTTATCATGAATAACGAGAAGAACTAATGACGGTTATTCAGCTCCTCAGGCTGCGAGTAACATGCCCTATACATCGACAGAAACACTGCCATTTATATTACACGTTACACTTACATATTATATTATGTTAAGCTTCGAAAATCACGCCAGTCCTGCAGTTTGCCGTATAGTTGGAAAGGAGTAGATTATAGGCGTAGGGACATTTGACGAAAAGTACATTAGTATACTTCACACAGGTTTTTATACAGCACAGTGTCGTGCTGTCTACTGTAATAGTGTTATTTATTCATATCATGTTACTATAATTACCTGCCGGAAATCAATATTAAATTAAGAGCAGTAACCTCACGCGGCGAAACGAAGCGAAATGTGAGTGTCAACGAAGATAGTTATATACTAAAGCACTCGGAGAGCACAGCTACTGACCTCCGCCAAGGCAGCTGAATTTTCTCAATGTGAAATTTTTTATTAATT
>NW_014577201.1:279308-301985 GCF_000485595.1 Priapulus caudatus | reverse complement strand
TATCTAAACCCCCTCTTGATATCTAATTGATATCGATCACCCCCCCCCTTGATATTTATTTCATATCTAAACCCCCTCTTGATATCTAATTGATATCGATCACCCCCCCCCTTGATATTTATTTCATATCTAAACCCCCCCTTGATATCTAATTGATATCGATCACCCCCCCCCCCTTTATATCTCTTTTATATCACGACATTAATGACATTAAAGTTGGGAACGCTCCTAATGGAGCATCACCCACAACCAGAGCCGTATATAAAGATTCTCGAGATCTCTATAAAGGGACTCTGCCGACAACGCGTCACCACATAAGACACACTAACGCGATTGTGGCAAAAAAACGCTTACTCGGGACTAAAGTAAAAGCGAGACGATAAGCAAACCTTCAAATCCTGACAGCTGTTTATAGTCTAATGTTAACGAAAATATTATGCCGGTGGAATCAGTCCCCAACACCTTCTATACGACAGTGTAAATTCCATGAGCGCGCATCGCAGGGCATGCTCGCTAACGTGGGTTACTCTGAAATCTATCACATCTATCACATCTCAGTTGCATACACGCCATTACCATTTAATCACTAACGATGAAACATTCGTTTGGATTGCTGACTGCATGGTGCGGACGATATTTGGGGAAATGGACGCCTAAAGATATTCTGAGCGTGTAAGGATTAATCTTTGCTGTTCGTGAACATGGTCATTGTAACCTCTTCTAACATCACAATTAACTAATCTCTATCTCTATCTCCTAGCTAACAAAACTTTATTAACATAACCGGTAATCGCCTATCTACGTCTTCTATTTACTCGAGTCGTTGACATCAACTATTAGCGCTCAACCTTTACAATTACACTGTTCATTTTTAGTCAAAAAGTTGGTTAACACGCTCAACAATTAATGTAACATTTTATCTAAGAGTTGATAGTGTAACAAAGTTATGTTCCTTGAATATTATGGGAATGTTTTTTTTAGGTTAGCAGAACATTATTCAGTAACGTTCTAATAACGTTTTTTAGGAAAGTTTTCCTGACATTCTGAGAACGTTTTTACCAGCATTCACATAACATTGATCAACCTCCGAAAATGACATATTAACGGCAGCCACACTACGTATGCGCTGCAGACTTATCTTAATGTCTCGAGTACGGCAGTCCCCCCACACACACAAGTACAAACAGTATGCCTATCCCTATCCCTAACCCTAACACTAATTATAAAGCGACTCGAGTCGTATATATATAGGCGTCTAAAAACAGATAAATTAATCTATGGTGTATAACATTTGGCTTTCAATAACAAACTGAACTCAACTGTTTCTGAACTGACAATCAATCCCAAACAACTAGTGTAGGCTAGCTAATTAATTAATTAATATCTAGTGAACGACATCATTTTGTGGGAAAGCAATGCATGCGCAAATGGACTACCGTACCCGTAGCCTCGAGACATTAAGATACGGCTACCGTCCCCGTAGCCACTGCGAACAAAAATACATTTGATACCTGTGCTATAGTTTGCAACATAACAAAAAACGGCAATTAGGAGTTTCGAACGCACCCGAGGACGGTTAACGTTTTCCGAACATTCCAAGAACATAACTATCTCACCAAGTAAAACCAATGAATGCATAACGATATGGGAATGTTCTTAGAATATTTTTGACTAATGTAATTAAACTAGAACCTCCAGTGAATGTTACGAGAAACATTCCAAGAACATAACTCTTTCACCAAGTAAAACCAATGAATGCATAACGATATGGGAATGTTCTTAGAATATTTTTGGCTAATGTAACCAAACTAGAAACTCCAGCGAATGTTACGAGAATGTTCCGTGTTTGCTGGGTTAACACATGTAGTTATAATCCTTTAACAGTCCAGCCGTTTATCACTCAAATAAAATTAAGGTCGCTTCATACTATTCTAGGCTCTTTGTAAATCAGATTAGAGAGGAATTGGGAATTGGACGGACAAACAGGCGGACACACAGACAGACAGAGAGACAGACAGACAGACAGGCGGACAGACAGACAGACAGACAGACAGGCATATAGAAAGACGCGCACATGCACACGTACACGAAAGCGTACACGCACGCACGCACACAAACACGCCCACTCGCACAGGCAAATAAAAACACACAGACTAATCCTTACCACATAATGACTAAATTCGGAGCTCAATATGTAGTTTAACATAAAAAACAACTTACCTTGTGCATTGCTCCGTTGTGAGGTAAGAAACCGCTCAAGTTGCTCATTCGGACCTGGCATAGCTCACGTAGTATATGGTATCACGTGGTATAATTCACCTGCACTGATTCTAAGATAGATGTTAAAAATCTACTTATTTAAAATTAAACTATAACCATTAACCCCCTTATAGCTTGCGTCCTGGCTTGCAACCGATTACATTACCAGTTAACCGCCACTTCGTCGCCATGTACGATGACAATAAAAACGAACATAAACGCTTTCTCCCGCTAAAAGTCATGAATACTGGCTTGCGATTGCAAAAGTCCCGGTGATGCTGGCCACCTCTAACAGCCTCACCTGCCAAAAAAAACAGTTAAGGTCTAACAGATGAAGGCATACGGCGGACAACAGACGCTGAGCCGCCTACCGAGCATAGATTTCTGATGGCTTGATACTCACAGTTAACCGCCTAACCTAACCCTAACCCTTATACCCTAACCCTAACCCTAACCCTAACCCTAACTCTAACCCTAACTCTCTAAGAAAGCTCCGCGCCTTCCTCTCAGCCTGTGTAAGGTAGTCACCTTAAGGGTAGCGTCGGGTTACATCGATGGATAACATGAACACTGTATTATAAAAGCTACTCTCCGTGCGTTCTATTACACCACAGAATATGCGTCACAGGTGGTTTGCACTTTAACAGCCTAAACAAACACTCTACGATACTAAACAGATGTCTACAAACACCGACCGAACACGTAACCGAATACAAGTAACCTCGTACCTTAAAGACGTTGATCGCGAAGTAGCTCGGCGAAGTGAAGGTGGTGGGAGGAAGGAGGATTAAAGGAATGGTGTAGGAGACAAAGAAAATATCACGAGCGCGGGAAAAACTGGACTGCTCGGTTGGGAGGAAGAACCCGAGTCTCTAGCTTGAGTTTAGCATCATAGATGCGTTCGACTAATAAATGACGCAGGTAGCTTGTGGCGGGTGACACCCGGCGGATATGGCGTAATTCATATTGGTTGCCTACGCCGTACGGCGACGCCGCACGCTAGCTCATATAGAATCATGGGAAATTATAAATGTAAATAATATCTGAAGAAGCCTGCGCTTTTCTACAACTCTAACGCTAACTCTAACCCTCACCCTAACCTTAACCCTAACCCTAATCCTAACTCTAACTTTAATCCTAACCCTAACCCTACAACCGACTCTAACCACCACTGCAATCAACACGAACCTAACCGCTTTCTCCCGCTAAAAATCATGAACACTGGTTTGCGACTGCTAAAGCCCCCGTGATGCTGACCACGCCTAACAGCCTTACCTGTTAAAAATAACAGTTAATGTCTAATAGATAAAGGCATACGGACAACAGACGCGTGACGCCGACCACCTATAGTTAAGAATCCTATTAATTAACAACTGTTATAGCTTGTATCAGTTCAGTTTCACCCGCACAATACGGTATAATGGTAATAAGGTAGCACGACAACCGTAGATACATTGGCACCTCGTGTTACCGCGAATAGTTCTGACCCGTATAATACATAGCAAATAAAATTAATAGAATATCGTTGCAAGCCGAGCTAATATGAACAGCCGCGCTGCATAGAGCAAGATTTGGCTGCAACAAATCTCCTTCAAAAGATTTCATCGCTGCGATGTCTGGCGCATCAAAGTAATATTAGTCATACAGAAAAATATTTCGAAAATTGCATTTTACCTCGACTGCTTTTATAGTGAAACTAATCCGCACAAACCAGCGTGCGATTGTGAACCATAAAATGTGGATCCAGCATAATCATATTGCTATGTTACGGTGTTGTCTACAATTCATCCAACGCACATATCACACGTCTGATTAAAAAACATGCTTAGTTGACTTCACGCCTGTCGAGTTTAGCTTTGAGACGGTTCGGATAGACCTTTATCTTCTCTGCAGTTCATTGATGGTAAAAGAACTCACGCCGTGCAACTGCGATGATAATAAGCTGATAGGAGCCGGGAAGAGAACGCCACTAATAGACCTATAAAGGTTATGTACCGACGGCTAGCATAACAGTTGACTAGCCTGCGATCAAATAGCAAGAATGGAAACCTCTCAAGCGACCACAATATTGCAGGCGACATCAGCTATAAAGCTGATATTAACGATATATATTTTTTTTTAAGGAAAACATTCAGCGAGAAACCTCGTAACAGGACATATCAATACACACAAAGAACGGCCAAAGACCTGGAAATCGCAAATTTGTAAAGAGCAGAAGCAACCCAGTATAACATATACATAATAATAAGAGACGCTACCACGTATGTTGGACAACGATCAAGAAACTATTTTTTAGGCTGATCGAGGCAACCCAACAGGAGGACCGAGGTATCGGATGTAACAGAATCAAGTATTACGAAAGTCGACCCGAAGGTGACCCCGCAACTAAGAAATCGAAAGAACAATATACTTCATCAGGTTATTTGAACCCGAACTGAACAGGCTATTATATTTAATAACGTTATAACATTACCTCCCTTTATAACTATGACGGCATACACGTCATAGTGGTAGTTATGTAAACATTAAGCACTGAAGATTCGAAAAGATGAAAGCGCTATAACCTTTATTTCTATATAAATTATAATCGCCGGATATTGTGATAAATATTCTATACATCTGTTTCTCTCTCTATATATATATATAACTGTGCTGCATCAATATGTAATGTTCGTTGTCGAGGGTCGGCGCCCTATTATAACCTCTGTAATTACCTACACAGTCTGATCAATTATTTGTCTGAGCTGTACCGAACGCATTGATAACAGCGAATCTCTCGGTTGGCAAGGCAAACCGATTGACCGGACGGGTCCCGCGTAATAATAATGAGATTTCGTGTTCGCATGATTAGCGATTAAGTGATGGTCACAATAAATGAGTCTGTAAATGAGTCTCTGTAATATGTTTGTAATAGTCATCGAAAGCAATCTCGTTTGGGAACGAAGGACGGAGCAACGCCGCTAGACAGTAGTACTAGTAGTAGCAACAGCATCAGCAACAACAGCAGCAGCAGTGGTGGCAGCAGCAGCAACAGCAGCCGCTCTGCGGCAGCTGCGACAGCAGTAGCAGCAGTAGAAAAAGCTGCGTCATGAATAACAACATTAGCAGCAGCAACAACAACTGGAGAAGCAGCTGCGGCAGGAGTAGCAGCAGCAGCAGCAGCAGCAGCAGCAGCAGCAGCAGCAGCAGCAGCAACAGCAGCAGCAATAGCAACTGAGGCGGCGGGGCGGCAGCAGCAATAACGGCGGCTGCAGCAGCCGCAGAAGCAGCAACGGCAACGGCAGCAACAACAACAGCAGCAGAAGAAGAATTATGAGAAGAGTTTACTTCTATACAATAGTATTAAACATATATACAAATATATATTTCGATACATGTATACAAACTATAGAAACTTCTCAACAATAGATGTTGAAGAATAACAACTGGCAAACGACTCTAAAGACTAGTTAGAAACAAACTCGTACATACGTCACCTGTCTCCGCCTCGTTGTCTTCTATAACATTGTTGTCGTCCTATTCTCTGTCTCACCATTTCCAGTGTCACCCACTGTTTCCTCTCACCCATCTTTATGTCTCTCCTTCCTGCCGTAACATTATATATCTCCGTGTTTATAGATTTCTTAACAGTCGTTTCTTTAGCGTACTCTCTTCGCCTTTCGCTTTTACTACATTGGTTCTATACTTGTATATATGCAGTACTATACAGTGCTTCTATTTAGCAAATGTAACTCGTTGAAGCTACAACTCTGTCCGGCTTAGCCATGTCATATGCCTGCGTTTCTGCTTAGCTTAGAAATTATACGAACTGTGGTGAATTTTGCGTTTTCATGCGTATACTATGCAATTAAGAGTCGATTGTCTACCATTTGGTTGATCGACATTCCGTTTTATACCGCATGGTCAATCCGCGTTGTATATGTATACTGTGCGGAGTTGTGCTGCCTGGCAGTCCTATACGAGGAAAAACTGCAATCGCTTTTTTTACAATGGCAGTAAACAGTATATATGTGCCCTATTTTTAGGCATTTTATAGTAGTGTGGAATGATTTCATTTGGAACAAATTTCAATCATATTCTGCATTTGCGAATTTTTTCAGACTCCGCTCCCATTTCTGCGTTACTCAATTTTCGATTATCATCAAAAACAAGTTCGCGTTCGCTCGAGGGCTGACACCATATCATATTATACTATATATTTTCTTGTCTTATCTTAAGCTGGCAGCACACTTCACCATTTTCGTTGCTCGCACAGGCAATTTTCGTGGTCGCCATAAAAATGGCCAAGTGTGCGGGGGCCGGCAACGACCACTCACCACAAAAATTTAGTGGTGACCACGAGTTGCCGAGAATCAAACCGGTTTGATTTCTCACCACGAAAATTGCTCGTGGTGGCAACTTGTGGTGAAGTGTGCGCCAAGCCACTACGGCAATCGGCAACAAAATCACTCTCAGACCAATTAAAATTAGCGCTGCCGTCACATGATTTCAAAATGAGCCAAATACAAATATACAAATATACAAACATACAAAAATACAAATATACAAATATAGGGCCCCTAGGCCTAAGTAACAGAAATGTTGATAAAAATTATATATTACAAATATACAAATATACAAATATACAAATATACAAACATACAAAAATACAAATATACAAATATAGGGCCCCTAGGCCTAAGTAACAGAAATGTTGATAAAATTTATATATTATACAAATATACAAATATACAAATATACAAATATACAAAAATACAAATATAGGCCCCTAGGCCTAAGTAACAGAAATGTTGATAAAATTTATATATTTCCTTTATTTGATAACTGTATATGAATGGGTTAAAGCTACAACATCTGGCAACAAAAATTGCCGTAAACAGCACACGTCACTAGTAGTGACGTGTGCTGTGAAGCGGCAAAGGCCACACAAATTGCCGACCACGAAAATTGCCTGTACGAGCAACGAAAATGGTGAAGTGTGCTGCATGCTTTACATTACATTACATCCGCGTAATTACGTTCTAGCTAATGGCATTAAGATAGTTATAAAATATCATAAATATTTCAAGATCGAATTCCCAACTGTTACAAAATTAGTTTACAGCGCTGCTATCGGCTGCTGGTGCATCGGTGAAGAAACCTTATATAAGTGGGGCTTCAAAAAAGACACGTCTTTCAAATCATCGAAAGTTAAGTTCACAGTTTCCTGATTTTACTCTGACCGCGACACTAAATGATACAGGTATCAGATCAAATTAAAAAAACCGGGATGCGCATCTCTATATTCTATACAAATTTATTGCGTCCTGGCTGCCGATATATTTCTTAACTTGTTGGTATATTTTTTCACTCATGTTCCTTGAAAGGCTCCATAACCGCCGGTCTCGAAAAATATTTAATTTCTCCGAACACAACATTTCACGTTGCTCTCATGGTTAGGCAATAGTTGTTTTGTTATGAATAAAATCAAAAATATATAATAGTAGGGGCGTATGACTGACACACCAAAATAGGACAGGTAGAAGTACACATGCGAGTATTAATAACTATGATTTATTAAGCGTAACCCAATTAATGTGTGTAATACTGTGTTTCTTCTACTCGTTCGTTACCTTTGATCGTTAGGGTTCTGCGTATGTTATTAGAGATACCGCTGCTTACATCATACATAAATTACTCAACAATGAAGTTAGGCCTACGTGTTTAAAGCACAAACATCTTTACTGCACATATTACGGTAACGTGGACGCCGCTTGTACTAGGCATCTAGTGAACAGAAAGGTACGCGACACAACATACACTTACATATAAAGCGGTGAAGTAGGTAGCTGGTACAGCAACGGTACAGATAGGTAGACGTGTCTCGACTCGATTGCAAACTAGTAGCCGTGGTAATTTCATGGAATGCACTTTAAATAGTGACGCCGTCGTCATTGTCTTAGCCAACGCGCTCCCATTGGTCGACGCCTCTCGAGTGACGGCTAGTCAAGCGTGTTAATGCAGGCGCTCTCCTATTGGCTGGCCAGGGTCGTTAGCCACGCCCCCTTGACCCCTCGACCCACGTGCGTCCCCTAAGAACAAAGAGCTTTGTTCTTACCATTCTAATTCATCCTTCTTATTACTTATTGTATCCCCCGAACGAAGTTCGTGGGGATACTATGGGTTTGGCATCGTCGCGCCGCCGCCGCCGACGCCGCCGCCGCCGCCGCCGCCGCCGCCGCTGCAGAGATTTCCTTGTGAACGCTCTACCGGCTGCAGTTCTTCTCGGATCATCTTCAAATTTCGCATGAAGGTGCATTATCATAAAGCAAAGACGCCAATCGTTTTTGGTGTGAGCGGAGTCATCGTTGTCATGGTAACAACATTTTTTGTCGACATTTTCTAGAACCTGTAACTTCTGCACTTTTTACCCGATTGTCATGAAATTTACATTTGTATTAAAATTTATATTTAAATTTATATTAACATCAATTATATATGTATAGGAATATAGCCCTGTGTGCCAAATTCCATGACAATCGGGTAAAAACAGCACAAGTTACAGGTTCTATAATATTTCCACAAAAATGTTGTTACCATGGCAACGATGACTCCGCCCACACCAAAAACGATTGACGTCTTTGCTTTACCATAACGCACCTTCATGCCAAAACTGAAGATCATCCGAGATCGGGTAAATACTGCCCACCAGGTCACTGCGATTTTTATTTCACCTTTACCTTGACCTTGATCATATTTCCCTTTCGCTCTCTAACTCGGCCCCTAATTGACCTAGCGCGACCAAACTTGGTATGCTTACACATCTTGGGGAGAAGGTTCTGTTGCATACCAAAACCATCACTGCCCTTGACCTTAGTTTGATCTTCACCGTCGACTTACATTTCCTCTTCGGCCTCCTAGGGTAACCAGATTCCATATACTTGCACATCTGAGGCAGACCAGTTGTCTAACAAACCTTTGTCTTTGTGACTTATTTAACTTTACCTGCCTTCTAGGTTCTTACAGAGATATTCCATTCATACTAGATCACGGGGGATACATGTAGCTGGCGACAACTGCTCGTTTCTAGTTATTATTATTATTGAACTTATTATTATTTCCGTATTACATGTGAACTCAAACGTGAAAGTAAGCATTCAATAGCCCTAGCCTCCATAATCGTTTTTCTTACACACAATCACAACTCAGAAAAATAGACTAACGCGTACGCGGTCTTTGCGTAAAAATGTCATTCACACAAACTGTTGCCACGCACAATATATATATATATATATATATATATATATATATATATATATATAGAGAGAGAGAAGTAAAGTCACACACGAACACCCGTGTAGATAAAAACAAAGTCAATGTATAGAATAAGAGTGTTTAAAGTTTAATTGACGAGCTTACGAGATTACATCTCTTCATCAAGTCAGCAGACATTGGAATAGAATCAAATAATCAAAAACAAATACAATGCGTTATGGATAATCAAAAATGAATGATTCAACAATTTTGAGATGTAATCTCGAAAGCTCGTCAATTCAACTTTAAACACCCTTATTCTATACCTTGACTTTGTTTATATATATATATATATTATTATCGCGAATGTTGCAGTATAACATGATGGATGTTGTTTTCCGGCTCAGAATGAGATAGTTTTCATAATGTTGCCGAGGAAATGCCCTCGCCGCAGATACGTAATGGGGGCACGTCATCACTACACATGACTGCCGAGCCCGCGTGATATGCCGTCAGTGTAGGCTCCATTTCAGAGACCATATTAGCTCGGATCAGAAAATCCAGGTGAACAGATACGAGCTTTAATGGCAACCGCCGTCTCCGTGTTACCGCATCACGTTGCTTTTTACTCTATATACAGCGGGCCTCAGTACAATAGTCTTTCATGTGTGATATTGGAATCGGATGCAGGTCACTAGACAGCTTATCGAATATCCGACGGCTGAGAGCACAAACCTTTACCACTACCGTTTCGTAAAACGCCTTTAAACTGAAAAATGATCCGGTTTATCATATTCATCTCTACCATGCCTCACGACGATTAGTTTTGTTTTAGACCCCTCCCCCCCCCAAAAAAAAAACAACAACAACATTGTTCGTGAATTTCTCTACTTAGATGTATAAATTGTGTATTTAGTGTTGACAGACATATTTCATTGAGAGCTAAATCATCGTTTGCTTGTTTTCCTCACCAACTGTCATTTTACCAAGTCATTGGTCGCACTAGACGCAACTACTTGATAACACGGTGTCCGTTGCTACGATATTACAAATACAGGTGTTAATTGTGTACAGGTGTAATAACATGTAATAAGGTAACATGTAACATAGTACATATAATAATTGTAATGATCTAGGTACGATGTAAATTACAAAGCAACAGTTATGGGTTATTACTGTTATTATTTTTCTTATCTAGATGTGGCTTTAAATGTATGCAATAGCGGTAAGTGGCCGCGATGTAAACGTTTTGAGTAATATCGTTTATCAAGAAAAGAAACCGTTTGAAATGATTGAATTTAAACGTTAATCACGACAATTACATTTTTATTTTACGCAAGTTTACAATTATTGTTATTTCAACAGTAGATAGAGTTAATTAGGTTAATCGGCGTACTTCTTTACCTATCTGACAATTAAATAGTTAACGTAAATGTGATGCTATGTACGCCACTGTGACATGCGGCTAATCGTGTTTTTTTTCAATTCTCATTCTTTCATATTCCAAAAATATTTATAAAATAAGAGATAATTGAAATTTGAAAATTAAAAAAATTGAGATATTTTGAACAATACTTGCCCCACCACTTTCCAGATGGAGAGCTAACATGAACAAATATAATAGCGCTTAATACGTCACAGCAACCTTAGAATACACTCTCACGTGAGGTAACCACAGATATCATATATAATCGTATTATCAGAAGTTAATGAGACAAATTGACAAATTTGTCTCATTAACTCCAGGTATTATGTACACGCACACGTATACGTACGTACATAGCAAGAGCTAACAATACCTAATCAAGAGCTAATAAGGAGGTGTACAACAGTAGGCACTATTTCGTCTCTAGAAAATGCCTTTTTTTGACATTTTTTTCGCTGAAATTCGGCACTAGATTGCAATAATTTGCATTATGCACGCAAGTTAGATGCCTCGTGGACGTCTAGAAAGCATTAGAAGTAAAATTGGTCTTGTTGTGTATTCGTGACATTCCGTCAGGTGGCGTAGCCTAGCCCAGCGTAGCCATGCACAGCGATTGGTTGGTCATTTTTGTGTTTGAAATGTGTTCAGACAACTTTGCAGAAATTCGCATCATAGAGCTGGCAAAAGTTTTGAGCGGAGCATAGAGCATGAATCTGTAGTTATTTAACATGAATAAAGTGTATGTTGTGTAAGCGAAGTAACAGTGCGAGTATTTTTAATTAATATCTGTTCGATGCTTATTCAGGCCTGCTACCTATGGACGCCCTCTACTGTCTGTTCACCACCATAATGATGTTTCTATGCAAGTAACTGTATAGTGCTGACATCTAGTGTAGGACATTGTCTGCAAACTTGCTAAACTAATTGTGCTGATATATGTTCGGTGTATGATCGGTTTACGTTCCTGATTGAATAAATTCGAAAAACGTTAGGTCAACTAGTCTTTGACCTGATTAGATCTAAGTGCTATCTAAATGATCAATCACAGTGGAAACAGTGCGACATATCAGTGTACCGCCATACAGCAGACAATGCTGATATAAGTCGCGTTCACACGGTCATGGTTTGGCTCGAGCCAAATGGGCTAGATTTGGCTCGGGCCGGTTTGAGTCGGAGCGTTCACACGTACGCAAGTGAATACTGTCTGTCATATTCAAATTCAAATTCAAATAAATTTTATTGCACAAATATCTTACAGATACTTTGGCAGTATGTCGCGAGATGGCGTTGTTTACGATTCAGAGTGTTTACATACGTTCCGAGTTTAATTATCAATCTTGAAAACGTGCGTCCTGATGAAATTTTTCGAATTTTCATACTGTTTTGGACTTTATTTCGTGGAAGTATACGTTCGACACTCGCGGCATCTACCGCTCAACCGATTCTACCGCTCTACCACTCGCCGAAAGCTGGTGCTAAAATTTGACTCGGGCCTGGTCCGACGTTTTCGATGGGACCAAATCTGGCACGGGCCTAATTAGTCTCGGACCAAAAACGTCCGTGTGAACGCTCGGCTCGAGCCAAATCTGGCGCGGGCCTAATTAGGCTCGGGTCAAAAAACGTCCGTGTGAACGCTCGGCTCGAGCCAAATCTGGCGCGGGCCTAATTAGGCTCGGGCCAAAAACGTCCGTGTGAACGCGCCTATAATCACGGTTCTCTTAGTTCTCCTGTGTGATCCAATCGACCCGAAGTCGGTCAGTAGGTGGCGCTATCTGTTATGTTGTGAATGCCAGGTGGCACATTCCATTTAAAGTTTTTTTGAGATATTTACAGACAAGTGTTTTCAATCCGGTGGTATTAAAAAACTCGCATATCCATAGGTATCAGCTACAAATAAACGCGACAGTTACACATGCGGGGTTGATATTTTCACAGTGATTTCCACATGGTTTGTTAGAAAAACAAGGAGAAACCGGGTGTCACTGGATTATAGAGCAATATAAACCCATTTCCTTATGTCAGAAACGGAGACCACCAGCAAAAATCGCCTTATTCCTGCGAAAATGGTTTCACTTAAATAAACAGCAGGTGACAAGAGCCAAGGAGCAGGCCAGGTTTCACTGTCACGCCATGTGAATTTCAAATGACGGCAGCAGTACACCCAATGCACGATGCTTCACGTTGGTAAACCCATGCACCAACTCTGTGCATTCGATAAGTTCACACTTATACGTCTTAATTCCATCCCTAGTCTAGCTTTACTTATACCACCCTGACTGTTACAAATATGCAGATATCAAGCGCGTAGCTGCCTTTAGGCAAAAAGGCACGTACCTGCACGTCATTTTAAAAAAATGGTTAAAAAATTAAATGAAGCATACAATATATTGCGCTAGCGTGTGTGCGTGAACGGCACCAACAGACACATACACACACAAACACACACACACACACACACACACACACACATCTAACTGGTCTTCCTAGTAATAGGCCTACCTCTCGTTTCCGAGCAACGGTTGGCGATGGTGCAACAGGCTATATAGAATTAGGACTCCGGTGCGGCCCACCCTCGATTAGCCCTCCGCAGCTGACTAAGCTAAGCCCGAGAGGTGGGAGCGAGTGCCAGTCTTACTGCTCATAGGCGGCAGGCAGGCGCGCCCCTGCTTTGCACTCCTACGAGCCTCGCATTGCCACACGTCTTCGCAAAAAACAGTTCCCAGCTGTTGGGCCCCGCGCAACAATCGCAGCGCTCACGAAAGAGGCGGTAAGGACCTGTTTCCTCGATTCTCCTCGCACGGCATTTCCCATAGCTCCCGTGCGAACTCGTCAGAATTCTTCTACAGTCATTCGATTGCCTGCTGACCCCGTCCCGTCGCCGTCCGGACCACCCCGCCACGCTCGGTTACGAAGCACATTACTCGGCCTTACAGTTTTCTTATAAACAGTGAACACTGCTCTCCACCCCGTTCGCGAACATGTCTTGCGGCCCTCTGTGTCCCCCACTAAAATTGCGGACTGTTCGCTGGCAGGCTATGGATTCGTGCGCGGCCGCCTACTGACATTCCGGCGCAACCGCGCATCCCGTAGCTGGCCAGCCGCTGGCATACTGTCCGTGAGGCGAATTTTGCGCCGGCCTCAGCGCGTGGGCGCCTTCGGCCGCGGCAACTCGCGCCCCGCAACGCATCGCCGCAGGCATTCGGATAAACACCACCATGCACCCTCCCTTTCGGCCCATAGTTCTGCTAGTATCCAGTCCCTCTGGATCTGCCAATTAATCTTGCATTATGCACAGCAAGTTAGAGATGACTCCGTGGACGTCCCTACGAAAGCATTAGAAAGTCAAGACATTCCTGGCTCTTCAGGTTGTGCTAACTTGTGGCCATTCACAGCTGTGACCCGTCAGACCACTGTGTCGCCCCCGGGGTGCGGCCCCCCGCCACGGCCCCCATTTTTGTTGCTGATCGAAATGTAGTCTCAGACAAACTTTGTAGAAACTTCGCCATCATAGAGGCTGGCCTAAAAGTCCTTCTCGCACGGCGGAGCAATAGAAGCATCCGGATCTGTAGATTATTAATACACCATGAGATAAACGTGTACTGTTGCTGTAAGCGAAGTAACGAGATCGACAGACGTCATTTTGATTAAGATAATCCTCGTTCGCCACTGCATTATTCACGCCTGCTACCCCTCATGGAAGCCGGCTCGCTACTGTCCTGTTTCACCTCGCTCACATAATGATCGTTCTCTATGCACCAGTACACATGCTATAGCTCGGACTGAGACTCGATGTAGTGTAGCGCCATTGTCTGGCAACACTTAGCCTCAAACACTAATTGTGGCTGATTAACTGTCCTCAGGTGTCATGCCATCGGCTCTCTACGTTCGCTCGATTGAATAAATTCGAAAACGTTCCGGCTCACTCCATAATACCTTTGCCTGATTAGAGCTGTCTACGGTGCTACCTCCTACAATGACTCAACTCACAGTGGACCACAGCTCGCGCAACCCCACTGATCCCGTGTACCCCCCGCGCGCGCCCCCATATGCACACCACCAGCCAAAGACCAACTGCTGATATAGAGTCCGCGTTCACTACGGTCCCTGCGTTTGGACCTCCGACGCCAAATGGCTAAGATTTGGCTCGGGCCGGTTCGAGTCGGAGCGTTCCACACGTCACGCAAGTGAACATACTCGTCCTTGTCCATATTCAAAATTCAAATTCATAATTTTATTTGCCAAGATATCCTTACAGATACTTTGGCAGTATGTCGGCGAGATGGCGTTGTTTACGATCAGAGCTTGTTTTTACATAACGTTCCGAGTTCAATTTAATCTTGGAAAACCGTGCGTCTGATGAATTGTCTTTCGAAATTTCATACTGATCCTTTGACTTTATTTCCGTGAAGTACTACGATTCGACCCACTCGCGCATCTTACGGGCGCCGCATCAACCGATTTACCCGCTCCTACCCTCCGCCCGAAAACCTAGCTGGTGTACACAATCTGACTCGCGCTTGGTCCGACTGTTCTTCGACTGGCCACAAAATTGGCCACGGGCGCTACATTAGTCTCGGACACCAAACAACGTCGCGTCGTGAACGCTGCTCCGAGCAAACAGCTGGCGGCGGGGCCTAAGTTACGGCCTCACGGCGCCAAAACGCTCCGTGTGAACGCGCCTAATAATCACGGTTCTCTCGTTAGTTCTCGCTGTCGTGATCCAATCGACCCCGGACCCAGTCGAGTCAGGAGCTCAGGCATGCGCTGATCTGTTATGTCGTTGTGAATTGCCAGGTGGACATCTTCCATCTTAAAGTTGTTTGTATCTGAGGGAATCACTTGTACGCACGACAAGCAGTGTTTTCAACTCCGCGTGCAGTATTAAAAAACCCTGCATATCCCTCAAGGCCTACTCAGCTACAAATAAACCCGCGACAGTTACACCCATGCGGGGTTGATATTTTCGGACAGTGGATTTCTCCAGGTTCTGTTTGACAAACGAGAAACCGGGTGTCACTGATTAGTAGAGGCAATATAAACGCATTTCCAATTATGTCAGAAACGGCGACGCACAGCAAGAATCGCCTTATTCCTTGGCCGAAATGGTTCAGCTTAATAAACACCAGGGTGACAACGAGCCATAGGAGCCAGGGCCACAGGTTTCACTCGGCTCCCGCCATCGTGCCACTTCCTCACATCAGCACGGCAGGCAGCCATACACCCCTAATGCACGACTGCTTTCACGTCTGTAAACCATCCGCACCAACTCTCGTGCTCCTCGACTAAGTTCAGCAATTAATCACGTCTTTAAGTCATCCGCTAGTCCCACGCTTTACTTATACGCACGCCCCTCCCGTGACTCGTTACACCAATCTGCGCCAATATCGCAGCCGCGTAGCCTGCGCATTAGTGGCAAAAAAGGCACGCCCCTACTGGCACACCGTCATTTTCAAACAAAATGTTAAAAAATTAAATGAAGGCATACAACTACTATTCGGCTTACGCGTGGTGTGCGTGAACGCGCCCCAACAGACACATACACACACGAAACACACCACATCACACCACACCACCACAACACACACATACGCAAACATATTTTGATAAAGCTCAGACAACGGACGTGTATGGTGGCCGCAGGGCTGCAACTAACTTTTACCCCTCTGAAATAAATCAAAGAGCGCCAAACAAAAATATTAACATCACAAATCAAATCAACAACGAAATCAACATCCGCATCAAATCAAAATCACAATAAACTCAACAATCAATTCTAATCCAGATCAACTAATAAGAATAGAAATCAAAATCCAAATCAAAATCAAAATCAAAATTATCAGCGCAACCGGCCCGGCCTTGTGCGATAAGATTAATATTGGCTAGGGGACCCCCGTCCCGGGAGAGCAGGGCGGTGTTGGAGAAGGAGGAGGGAGCGCTGGTGGAGAAGGAGGGGAGCGGGGAGAATAGAGCAAGGTGATGGAAGACAGGACGGGGCAGAAGGCTGGTGCGAGGAGGAGGCGGGCAGCAAGCGAGGTAAAGGGATAAAGGAGCCGCGCGAGAGGCAAGGGAGCTGGTGCAGGAGGACGGGGAGAAGGGAGAAGCTGCACGTGGAGCAAGCGAGGGAGGCGCGAGCAAGCTGCGTCGGAGAAAGGCAGGAGGGGAGAAGCTGCTGGCACGATAGGAGGGGGAGACGCTGGTGGAGAAGAGGAAGGGGACGAAGGAGGGCGGGAAAAAGGAAGCTTTGGTCGGCACGGAGGCAGGGGCGACAGGGAGAACTGGTGGAGGAGGAAGGGGCGAAGGAGGGGGAGAAGCTGGTAGAGAAAGGAGGGAGGGGGAGAAGGGAGAAGCTGTGGAGAGGAGGAGAAGTCTGATGGGCAGGAGAAGCTACGACCCAGCTTACCCATTCCTCCTTTCCACAGCTTCTGCCTTCTTCCGGCTGCCTCTCCCAGCTCTCTCCGCCCTCCTTTTCCATCTTCTCCTTGCCTCCACAGTCCATTGCTCCCCCCCCCCGGTCCTCTATCAGCTTGCTCCCTCTCTTCTCCACCAGCTGTCTCCTCGCTTCTTCGTTTAGCGCGCACCTATCTTCTTCTCCCCTTCCTCTTCTCACACCAGCTTTTTCCCTTCGCTTCACAACATTCTCTCGTTATTCCCTCGCTCCTCACAGCAGCTCTTCTCCCCCTCTCTATCCCCCCATCCCGCCCTTCTCCTTCATTCCGCCTCCTCCTCCACAGCTCGATTCTCGCCCTGCCTTCTCCCTTCCTCTTCCTCCACCACTTTTTCCGCACTTTCCTCCACAACCTTACTCCGTTCTTCCCGGTTCTCCTCCACCGCATCGCCTTCTCCCCTCCTTATCCCCCTTCCTCCCTTCTCGCCCCTCCCTCGTCCACCCAGCCTCCGATTCTCGCCCCTGCCTTTCTCCCTTCCTGCCTTTCTCCACCAGCTTCTCTCCCCCTCCCTCTCTCACCAGCTTCTCCCTCCTCCTTCTCTACCACCTTCTTCGCTTCTCCCTTCCTCCTTCTCCACACAGCTTTTTTCCCCTCCCACAACATTTCCCTGTGTCCCTCCTCTCTCACGGCGGGAGCGGTCCGTGGGGTCTTGGTGTCGCGGCGCTCCCTTCTCCGCCGCTCCTCCTCCATCGCAGTCCTTTCCCCTTCTCTTCCACCAGCGCCCTTCTCCCTCGCCTTCTCCCTTTCCTCCTTCTCGCAGGGCAGCTTCTCCCCTCCTTCCCCCCCCCCCCCCCCCCTGGCCGGTCCCTTCTCCCCAGCTTCTGCCCCTCCTGCGCTCTCCACCAGCTTCTCCCGCTCCTCCCTCTTCCACCAGCTTCTCCTTCTCCTCCTCTCCACCAGCTTCCCTTCTCCTTTCCCTCGCTTCTCTCCTTTTCCTCTCTCCCCTCTGCTTCTCCACCAGCTTCTCGCCCCCCCCTCGCTCCTTCTCCAACACCTCCCTTCTCCCGGTCCCTAGCCATATGAATGCTTAGTCCACGCAGGCGCCGTACGTATAATCACTTCCATACGGCCGCCGACTAAGCTTCAGTGTAGCGAGGACTACTCACTCGCGGCTCGCACACGGGGTGGGAACGGTACAGTCACTATTGCAAGCTCTCGGCCACGCGAGAAAACTGAAATTTCACTTTGGGCAGCTCTCGCCCACGGGCGAAATGATTTCACTTTGGCAGCCTCTCGCCAAGCGAAAAACTGATTTCACTTGCAGCTCTCGGCCAAGCCGTGGGCGTAAACTCATTTTCCTTTACTTTAATTTGTGAGTTTCGGTTTTGAGAGTGGTTTGATTTTGATTTTGACTTTTGATTCTTGATTTTGATTTATGATTTTGATTCCTTTGATTTTGATTTTGATTCGTTTTGATTTTGATTTCTGCTTGATTTTGATTTTGATTTTTGATTTTGATTTTTGTTGCGTTTTGTTTGATTTGATTTTGATTCTTGATTTTGATTTCGTTTTGATTTTGCCGCAATTTGATTCTTGATTTTGATTTTGATTCGTCTTTGATTTTGCATTTTGACTTTTGCATCTCTCGCTTCTCTTGATTTCTTTCTTGATTTTGATTTTTGATTTTTTGATTTTGATTTGAATTTTGATTTTGTTTGACTTTTGACTCTTTTGATTTTCGATATTCTGATTTTGATTTCATATTCTTGATTTCGTTTTGATTTTGATTTTTGATATTCTGATTTTGATTTTGATTTTGATTTGATCTTTGATTCATTTCTTGAATTTCCGTTTTGAATTTGAATTTTGATTTTGATTTAGTATTTTTTTTTGGCTTTCTATTCTTATTTCAGAGGTACATTGTAGCTGGAGCCTCGGCCACCATAGACGTGGTATAATACTACACCTTGTTAATTAATTCAAGACATTTGTCATCACCAGATTTAAGTAAGCTGTATGAGTCTCACTTCTATCTATGCAAATATGTCCCTCAGTGGCGGATTCGATCGGGGTGTGGATTGGGTGGCTACGGCCCACATATACAAATTCATGTACTTGCCAAGTAATAATAAGTGCCGGAGCTGTACAAAACGCACCTGATGGGCATGGGTTAACTAGAGCACCTCGGAGAGCACACGACTCCGCAAGCGCAGCTGAATTCTCTCAATGTGAACTTTTTTATTAATCTAATAAATTAATTTCTAAGTGAAATTAATTAATTTAATTAATTATTAAATAACTTAATTGGATCGGAATTAGTGGACGCCCGTGCAGGCCTGGGGGAGGACTGTGGTTGCCCCTTTGCCTGTGGTTGCGTGTTTGCTAAGTCTACGCAGCGACCTAGCGGAAGTGACTGAAACTGCATGTTAACCAAACCCACAAACGCACAAACCCACAACAACGCTCACACATGCCGGTGAAAAAATAACCGCCGCAAGCCCTGGGCGGAATGGTAATTAATGTTATAGCGGGGGGGCGGTGAGAGGGGCACAGCAGGTTCAACCGTTTGCCAGCTTTCTTACAATTCCAGAAAGAGTTTTGCTCTCGCTCTCATCCGCAGCCGGTGGTCAACCGCCTACACTATTCAATACATAATTCATATCAATAATTCAATAATTCATAATCAATTTCCAACCATAATTCATTAATAATCCTAATAATGTCATTTATAATTCAACTAATTCAACTTCATAAGCGAATCATCAATATAAGCGACATAAACCAATGTCCTCCCCAGTACATTAATCAATGCCCGCGCTGCAAGCCGCAGATTGTTTCTACTACAAATAGAATCATGTGAGTCAATAATGAAGGTCGGGCAAATGCTACTCAAAAAGCTACTCAAAATACATATCTCTCGCGGTCCTCATTTTTTTCAAGAATGTTCTGCGGGGAGCCGACGCGTCCGCCCGGTCCATACCCTACCCCCACTCCCCCCTCGCGCTGTTTTCAGTTTTAGCCTTCAGACACTACCCTGCTCCGTTGCGCAAACCACCGCAACGGGCCTAGACTTTACCCCCAGCCCACCATGGATACACCACAGAGTTATTGACCAGGGCAACACGTCTTCCGATTCAATGCGGACGTAACCGTAAGTTTCGTTATGCATAGCTGGACTTCCGCTAAGTCTTATTATCACATATATCTATTGTATGGTATCGGATAGTAGAGCAAGAGCGCTGCGTGCATCATTTATTCAGTCACTCAACAAATATAAGTCGCGACAAGTCGGCTACGTTGTCGAACAACTTGTCTTCCCTGGCTTTTCCTAACCTTCAGGACACGATTGTGTTGAGACGAATATCACTACGGCGAGGCGTGTCCCTAAGCTGATCATCGCTAGACAGTGTGGGTACTACGTTGAGACAGGCGTACTTCGGGAGCTGAGTCCGGGGTGGCTTAGATCCTTGTGTGCATGTAGTTGTATTCTGGCTTATAATCTGACCACCACTACGTAGACGATTCTCTCATGTACCAATTTGTCAAAATGTTGCTGTTTGCCTAACTTCTCTTCCTTTTCACCCACACACCTCATAACGTCAAGAACACCGACTAACTGGGACTATCCGTATCGCTCCACCAAAATTCCTCCGTGGAACTAAGATTGAGTTTTTCTGCATCTAGTTAAAAATCAATAAACGCTGGCAATTTGACGACGTATCATAGATGTTAGAGGCTCGTGACATTTTGGTACAATTGCTTGCTAGCGGGCTAATGTATGAGTCCTCGTAGTCGTAGCTGTTCAGCATGAAAATCAAGTAAAAGTAAGAAGTTATGAATTCGCAGCGATTTAACCATATGAAAAGTGACAGAATTACTCTATATTTTTCGTGATATAAAGTGCGATTTACTTTTTTTTAACTCTCTTTTGAGACTAGTTGACGGTCGACCGTATACAATCGATCGTGGCTCCGACGTCTTAGCTTGCAAGGTTATATAGTCCGGCTCACCTCTAAATATAATTACTTGCATTATATGAGAGCAAGACTCAAGAGGCCAGATACAAAGGATAAGAGCCGATCACGCCTACATATTAGCAAGCACTAGGAAGAAAGAAACCACACTACGCCCCAAATAGCGATGTGCAGCAGGCACTTTTGACGAGGGACCGGCGAGCATTGATGTGATCGTAGCTAGAGCCAGGACGGCGGACACCACATGAGCCACTCGTTTAAAATAAGTCACGAACGATCTTTACATCTCACTACATCAGAATATGCTCTACCTGCAACTCTGTTATTGACATTATTACACTAGACATTCAGTTACACATCACGACACACTTTATACACTGAACTTAATTCTGAACCCATTAACACTTCGTGCACAGACACCTTATGTCATTAAATCCACGCATCCAATCTCATAAGAACATTAACACAACTCATCTTAGAATCACCTGATTAGTGACGGTGCACACACGACTGCAGCACGCCAACACATCGAGCAGCACACCAGACCAGAGCACACACACACACACACACTACTTTCACTTGCATATTGAAGTACTATGAAATAATAGTCTATCATGCCGCAAAGCGGCGCTTCTGTTTACATGTCATTGTCATTATCCTATATATACTCCTTTACTACGTTAATCATCTACCTATCTATATACTGTATCCTAATGAGCTATCTTTGGTATTCTTAGGGTGATGGTTCTTCTGTACTCTGCGCTATCTATGACTAAATTCTAGCCCTCGGATACGATCTGCTCCTAGATAATAGATTTGTATATGGTATGTGTTTCGTATGACATAGATATAGGGCGATGCACGCTCTGTTTGCTTGTGGCTAGCTGAAATTCACTGCTTGCGTTCATCAATAGCGCTCCTCAAACTCCTATGATGCTCAAATCTACAACAATCAGTATCTTGCTCAAATCTTCCCTATGACAAATCGTTCTATAGGAACGCCGTATACTGCGCTAATGCTCGTCATTTGTCTAGATGGCTAGCAGGAACAGCGTGTATACTATACACATATATATATATATATATATATATACACACATTCCATGGTTTATGGGATATGTGTCGTGAGGATGGATTATGGGACATCGTACATAGAGTAGCCCGACAGACTCCATATTTTACCGGCGAAAACTGCATACTTGGCTGATACTAAATATACATCGATTCCTCCTTAATATTCATTAAGGAATATTAATTCCTTAATATTAAAATTAAAGTAAATTAAATTAAATTAAATTAAATTAAATTAAATTAAATTAAATTAATATTAAAGTTAAAAGTTAAGATTATGCACACATAGTAGCCCATAAACCCATAAATCAGTAACTACTATATACTA
>NW_014577201.1:275231-279283 GCF_000485595.1 Priapulus caudatus | reverse complement strand
TCCACATACCACACATCGAATACCTTATTGACAAAGTAACAGACAAGGGACGTGTATGGTGGCCGGACGGCGCTGCACTGACATTTTTACCATCTGAAATAAATAAAAGCCAAAAAAAAATCTAAATCAAAAATCAATTCAAAACAACTCAAATCGAAATTCAAATGCAAAATCAAACTACAAATCAAAATCAAATTCAAGAATCAAAAACTAAATCACAATAGAAATCAAAATCAAAATCAAATATAAATCAAAAGTTATATATCGACGGCGGCTTGTGGGATAAGATTCATAATGCTAGGGGACCGTGGGGAGAAGGAGGTGTTGGAGAAGGAGGAGGGGGAGAAGCTGGTGGAGAAGGAGAGGGGGAAGAAGAGAGAGAGGTGGAGAGAAGAGGGGAGAAGCTGCGTGGGAGAGGAGGAGGGAGAAGGGAGAAAGGGATAAAGAGACGGGGAGAAGGGAGCTGGTGGAGGAGGAGGGAGGAAGGGAGAAGCGTGGGAGCAGGAGGAGGGGGAGAAGCTGGTGAGAAGGAGGAGGGGAGAAAGTGGTGGAGAAGGAGGGGAGAAGACGGTGGAGAAGGAGGATGAGGGGAGAAGGAGGGGAAAAAAGGAAGCTGGTGGAGGAGGAGGGGAAGAAGGGAGGAAGCTGGTGGAGGAGAGGGGCGAAGGAGGGGAGAAGCGTGTAGAGAAGGAGGAGGGGAGAAGGGAGAAGCTGGTGGGAAGGAGGAGAAAGCTGGTGGGGAAGGGAAAGCTACGACCAGCTTCACCCCTTCATCTCTCGCCAACCAGCTATCCTGCTTCCGCCTCCTCCTCCACCAGCTCTTCTCCCGCCTCCTTCTCTCCTTCCTCCTCTGCACCAGCTTCGCCCCTCCTCTTATGCAGCTTTCCCTCTCCTCCTCTCCCAGCCGAGCTTCTCCCTCCTTCTTCTTTACACACCTTCTTCCTTCTCCCGCTTCCTGCCTTTCACACAGCTTTTTCCCGTCCTCCACACCTTCTCGCGTTCTCCGCTCCCCTCCACGCCAGCTCCCTATCTCCCCCTCCTGTATCCCTTCTCCGCTTCTCCCCCTCCTGCCTCAACAGCTCCGATTCTCCGCCTCTTCTCCCCTTCGTCCTTCTCCGCCAGCTTTTTCCCCTACCACAAACTTTCCGTTCTTCCCTCCTCCTCCACCAAGCGTGCCTTCTCCCCGTCCTTATCCCTTCTCCGCTTCTCGCCCTCCTCCTGCCACCAGCTCGATTCTCCCCCTCCATTTTCCTCACTTCCTCCTTCTCCACCAGCTTCTCCCACCTTCGTCCACAGCAGCTTCTCCCCTCCTCTTCTCATACCGACCTTCTTCGTTCCCTCTCCGCTTCCTCCTCCCAGCTTTCCAGCTTTGCAACTTTTCCCCTTCCCCCTTTTTCGCCCTTCTTCCAGACTAGCAGCTTCCCTTCTCCCCCTCCTCGGCTCCACCGAGCTCTTCCCCTTCCCTTCTCTTCCACCAGCTCCCTTCTCGTCTCCCCCTCCTTCTGCACCCTTCCTCCTTCCTCGCACAGCTTCTCCCGCCTCCTTCTCCACGCAGCGTTCTCCCCTCCTCCTTCTCTCACAGCGTTCTCCGTCCCCTCCTCTCCGACCACTTCTCGCTTCGTCCTCTCCTCACCAGCTAACCTATATATATATATATATATATATATATATATATAAGGTCGCGCTGTAGTTGTTAGACGACTTACTGCACAAGAAACACTCAGCGATGTTCGGAAAAAATTCCATATTCAACGCGGGCGTACTTTTATACGATCCGATTTTAATAACCTTGAGGGGGTTTTCTTGGATCGATCCTCAACAGTGTTTGATGGGAGAGATTATAATCACTCCGTGTCTATTCTATATGAGTACGTTTTATGCCCTTTGCCACGCAAACTCCACTTGTGGACACCACCGGCGTTCACACTGAAGCCGCTCACTCTCGTGGCGTATAATCTATAACGTTATAGTTTACTCTTATTGTGAGGTTAGCTCGCCGCTACTAAAGCGTTCGATCGTTTCCATGCGTGACTGGTACAGCGGGCTCTTAAGATTTCAGTTATAAGGACACAATTGCATGTCGAAATGTTGATCTCGATGTTCATATCATGTATGTGACTGGCGAAGAGCTTTATGTGAACATATATTGCCGCCTAGTGGCCTAGACAGTCAGCCCTAGCCTGCGGGACTGCAAGACTGATGTCAATTCGCAACGTCTTTCGACATGTGACGCTTAGAGCTAAAACAGCATGTGACGGATAATTATCTCCGTCCCAGATTCGGCCCAAGTGTGTGTGTGTGTGTGTGTGTGTGTGTGTGTGTGTGTGTGTGCGAGTGTGTGAGAGAGCGAAAGAAAAGAAAGAGAGAGAGAGAGAGCAAGTGTGTGCATGTGTGTGTGTGTTTGCATGTGCACGTGTTCGTGTGTGTGCGTCTGTCGGTGCATACGCGCACGTGTGTGAGGGGGGGGGGCTGATAGTTTTGGTGTGGCGTTTGTTTGCACGCTTTTTAAACCATCATTGCTCAGACTATGCGCGCAATTCACCCACGTTCCCTCTGGTCGTTCATTCAAATAACTAAATGCAAGCTATTATATATTGCTACGTACACTCTGCAATCTATGTGAGGTATAACGAGTTACACTGGTGGCCGTAGGCAATGGCGAAAGCACGGGCCATTAGGACGGTCCCCAGCCGAGAATCAATAGAAAACGAGTATAAAATGCAAACTATTCACTTTTGAGCATTTAAAATGTTTTACACACTGTTTCCCAAATTTAGTGGTAGATAAAAGCCCAAAGTTGCCGCCTTATGCACTAAAAGCTGATGATACTGAAAACCGCTGGGAGAGCATACAGAACTAGAAGTTTTAATAAACATGTAAGCAATTTCCTGAAACCACCAATGGGGGAGGTGAAAATATCAAGCAGTTATCTGAAGCTAAATTATCTAGTGCATATACCATGTACGATACGCCTTTCCTTTCGATAATCTATAGATACTAGTTTTAATGAATCGAATGACACAAAGGTAAGTGTTAATAACAACAATTATTGTGATACTGTTTTAAAATGTTGCTATCCTAGCAACGATATTTTGGTTAGAATTTGATATCGTTCATACATAGCACATTTCATTGATTATTTCCTGATAAACTATTGCTGGTAATAGCTTCTTGATTTTAAATGCGTAAGATCAATAGAATAAGATTTGCTTTGACAAATACCAAGCATGCGTTATCCATACCAACCTTTACAATAAAATATTCTTTGGGATGGTCATGTCTCTTTGCCTTTCTCAATTCAAGAGGTCATTGAGTGTATGCTAGAATTTTCCGCGTCGTTTAAATAGTTTTTGGAGAAGAGCACTCGATGATCTCTTCTATGATTTCCTCCTGCTTAACTCTGCGTCCCTGTGTAATGACTCCGAAGTTGCCAGGTTCCCAAGATAACAGAAATGTCAAAATCGATATTTCCTAAACAAATGATTACTCATCTCCCAAGTAATCAGCGTACAGCTTTTTAAACACGCAGTAAAATTATCACGTTGAGCCACTTCCCAACCGCTGATTGATATTTGCTTAAAGTTATTGCATTTATTTAAGGTACGTTGACCGCCAATTCGGTTGAAATGAATTGAAACACTTTTGAAATTATTGCTCTTAAAACTGGTATATACGATTAAATAATTAGGTAATCACGTTTATAAGTCAGGGTAGAAGACAATACGGTCGAGATTACCACCGAAATACCCTATGATCCGGGCAAATTGTCAATTAATGTAATGAGATATAAATTCAGGTAATTCGAGAACACGTGTTCTTAATGAAATATTAATCTATAGTTAGGACGCGACGTTAGAAGATGGGAAACCCATAAATAACGTAAACGCAGTCATTGTTTTATAATACTAACATAGTATATCAGCGAATTGCTTTAGTTTACAACTGTATACATATATATTTTTAAATTCAGTTTTACAAAAATTGAAATGAGTAGAAAATATGAACTTGGTTATATATATATATATATATATATATATATATATATATATATA
>NW_014577201.1:269484-275206 GCF_000485595.1 Priapulus caudatus | reverse complement strand
TTTGAAGAATTTTATAATTATCAATTAACAAACTTTTGATGTGCAGGATTGAAGGGTGATAGGTTAAAACCAATGGACATCTGTCTGACGTCTTATTCACGCCGTCTTTTCTAGGGGTTATTAACGACGCCCGATTTAAGGGAAGTATCTTTTTTAATTTCTTGGATAGATCAGATTGATTATAGCCACGGCGTGTAAAACATTCAATCATGTTGGAAGCCTTTGTGTTAAAATCAGTTTTTGAGCTGCATATATATATATATACATATATATACTTGAGTTCAAACTGTCATTCTGTACGCGTGGCTGTTTACAGGAACTGATTAACACGTTGCGTTGTAATTGAATTACGTCAGTGTGTTGTAAATGGAGTTTTCACACATCATGAGACGTACAGAATAAATCGTTTTACGTGGGAGGTTAGGTAGCAGTCTCCTACGAGCATGGAACAGCCTTGTTTGGCATTGAGGTTGAACAAAGAGCTGATTTACGGGCGCAGATAAAAATGTTTTCATTTGTACGTCCCACGTCAACAAAGTGAAGCTCTGTGTATACCTTTAATTTTGCATGTGTTCGAAACAGAAAGTAATAGAAATGCATAAACCAGGATAGGATGGTTGGTTGGGAGTTAGAGGCGGCGATCCAAACGGGTATCTGCTTGCGTCATCTACCTACCCGTCAGCTACCTATACTAGCCTCTCCGATTCATGTCACCTACTCGGAGTTTTATTTTTGATATAACGCCTAGTTTTCCAGTAGATCGATGTTTTTTGAACGTTAAAAATTCTAAAATAATTTCATCTAACAGAAGTTTACCAAAGCATCTGACATGACTGCGCGACGTAGACGTAGTGTTATTGTATATAAAACCGTAAAGGGTAGAGTAACGAGATTCTGTGTTCCTCTTTAAAATCAAGGAGTCCGTTGCCAGAAACAAAATTATCCTTAATTAACATTAGTCTTAATATTTCACTTTATCTCATAGACCAAGAATTATGGTAAAGTTAATGGTAAAGTTACAAGTTTACTATAGGCAATGTATAGATATCCGGTCTATGAGTAAAGAGTAAGTGTTAAGACTAATTTTGTTTCTGAAAACTAGCCCCAGATTCTTCATCACAATTAGGATTATAGAGCAGACGAAAGTTTTTGAGGTAAATACCAATATGCAGGGAGGGTGATAATGTTCGTATGTGCATGGGTAGTATCGCTATTAATCATGTGTTTATTTCATTAAAAAAAGTGTTTATTTCCTTTACTTGGCAGGAAAGAAAAACTGTCCACTTATGTTTGCTTAAGAATTTACGTGAAGTTTTTTATTCACATATTACGACAAGCAACTAAACACGCTAAGAAACATATTAGGATAGATCTGCAGTCCAATCACGTTTTTTTGCAATTCACATCGGGAATTAATTATCGTGCCAATCAAGTTGTTTGCATATCGCAAAATTCTTTTGAAAATAAACGTTATTTCAAAGTAACAGACACCGCCCAGGCTCTCTCTTTCTCTCTATCTCTCTCTCTCTCTCTCTCTCTCTCTTTTTTTTTTTTTCTCTTTATGTTTTTCACTGGCCTGCGCTGTCCTGATATCGTTTAATTCTTTGTAAAGACACACCTAT
Organism: Priapulus caudatus; assembly: GCF_000485595.1. NCBI lineage: Eukaryota > Metazoa > Priapulida > Priapulimorpha > Priapulimorphida > Priapulidae > Priapulus > Priapulus caudatus. Next base: position 273,584 of record NW_014577201.1, on the reverse strand, counting down.
TACGGGGCGCCATGCAGGACAGGGCTCAATTTTGTCTAACAAAACTCAATTCTGTCTCACAAAACTCAATTTTGTGAACACAAAACTCAATTCTGTCAATCCTGTCCCACAAAACTCAATTTTGTGAACACAAAACTCTAATGTGAGCACCCGGTTTCCACAAGATATAGCTCGAGATTGTTGCCAAATAATCTGCGGGTATATCGGCATGTACAAGGCAAGGCGGCGGTACGAATTGGGTTTCCTTACTGCATGGTACCTTGATTACATGGCGTGTGCCGATATTTGGGTGAAATCAGAATTTGAGCCCTGAGATCGATGGCATGGCGCCTCACGATAACCGCCATGCAGGAAGGAGCTCAATATCGATTTTGTTCCTACCGAGAGACAAATACGTCGCCGCAAAAGACCATGTAAGAAGGGCTACCATTGTCAGGAAGAAGACCAAGGAGGCTTCTGATTCTTACAGCGTGGGCCATATGTTGGGCACACAAAATCGCTGAGTTTTGTGGGAACCGGTTTGACAGAATTGAGTTTTGTGTTCACAAAATTGAGTTTTGTGGAACCGGTTTGACAGAATTGAGTTTTGTGTTCACAAAATTGAGTTTTGTGGGACAGGATTGACAGAATTGAGTTTTGTGTTCACAAAATTGAGTTTTGTGGAACCGGTTTGACAGAATTGAGTTTTGTGTTCACAAAATTGAGTTTTGTGGGACAGGATTGACAGAATTGAGTTTTGTGTTCACAAAACTCATTTTTGTCAAGTTTATAGGTACAAAAATGCCTGTCCTGCATGGCGCCCCGTACCTATGCAGACTGTGAAAATTAATGTTGGTTCTTGCGCCGACCAGAATGATTTCGTGATTGCGATTACATCGAATAAAGCCATTACATCAGGAGTCTATCATTATATTGATAGACTCCTGATTACATCGTATAATTAAATTACAAGACTTTACAAGACGCGGATTAATAATTTGACTCGGGAGTAATCCCATAAAACTCGCTATTGTCGACTCTGGGTGTTCTCTGCGAACCAGCGGGCCGTTCGCGAGCAATGCCTTCTCGGTTGTCATACCCACACTGAGTCCGTTTTCGCTACGTTGTACTCGTGGCACGCCCGACTGGCCCCCCTTATCACGCCGATGGCCGGGGCCCCATGCTGCGACCCGGTGACATGTACAGGCGTGACAATGTCGTCTGGGTCACAGATATCCGTCGGCGTACTGCGTCCTGACGACAACTCGCTTCTCACGGACAACGCGTCCTTGGTGTTGCCGCCGCTGCGGCGCCACTGTCGACTGGATGTAGTCGATTCGCACAGGTAAGTTCCGGAAATGCCAGTAGGTCGAGATTTCGTCACATACGCCGGGATCGTGAGCACGGGACGGTAACAGGCGTCGTTATTCATATGCCTAAGGTGGATATCGGTGGGAGAAGTATCCCGACTCGTCATAACTCCCTTCTCCGCGCCGCACGGACTGAGGTTGCAATGTCGCGAGTGTTGGTTGTTGGATGACATCTGCACAGTACTGTAGATCGACGAATCTTCACCGTAAGATGATACGGGCGTCGCGCTCTTGACGTCTCGACAAAACGACGTGCAGTTGAGAATTCGGCGGAAGGCTCGCTTGAACTCACGCGACGAGCACGCGTATATGACCGGGTTCAAGCAGCTGTTGCAGTAACCAAGCCAGAAAAACACCTTAAAGAGCAGGTCCGGTATGGTGCATCTCTCTCCGCACAGGGCACCTGCAACACAAACACAACGATCAGAACGCATAACAGCAGTGCGCGCGTATCAGCAACGGCTGTCATATACCCATGTCACCCGCTCACCCCTTCGCTCCCGCTACGGGACTATACTATATGATACGATGCAGCATTTGTTGCACCACAAAGTGTCGTCAGTCAAGTGCAGGGACGACAATTTGTAAAATTTTGCAAAACCTCACACCACAAATTGTCGCCTCCTGCACAAATTGTCGTCGGCAAGCCCCCTCCCCGCTCCCCACACCCCGCTTGTTTCTACAGTGTTCGTTAACTAGTCATGTTATATATACCAGTCATTTTACAATAAAATTGAAATCATTATAGTATGCCTAACAGTAATAACATTAACAATAATGATAATAATAATAATAATAATAATAACAATAATTAGGATAACGATAATAATGTCATGGAAAGGTGTGTTAACTATTCTTTACAAGTCTTTATTAAAGAAATTGAAATAATGATAATAACAATTTTTGTTGAGGCCGCCATCCCAGTAAAGCTCTGCTTATGATGGCGGTCTCCTGCATTACTTCCATTACGATTATTCTTTGTATATTACGGAATGAATCTACTATAAGTGCATATACTACACAACCATGATGTGTTGGTATTTATATGCGTATGTCAAGAATGATCATATCACCCCAAATTTATGTCACTCATGGCTTTGAACAGGATTGTATAATGTGCTTCGATGGTTGGCGACAATTTGTGCAGGAGGCGACAATTTGTGGTATGAGGTTTTGCAAAATTGTGCACAAATTGTCGCCAACGACAATTTGTGCAGGGAAAACGATTTGTGGTGCAACAAGCATTACTGAGAAACAGCAGTGAATCTCACTATCGATGTCGCTACGTATACCAGACGTTGTCGCGCATTTGTGATCTGATTCGATCGCGACCGATAGTGTTCGATCGAGACGATCGTGTTCGATTTGAGAATGGTTGGTTAAACACAAGGCGTAGCCAGCTAGCGTACTGTTTTATCGTATCACTGGTACTGGCTAGATAGCTGTAAATGCCTGCATGCTAATAAGCCACACTGGGATTCTACTTTGCATCCTAATTGCTTCATCTTTAGCAGTTTAATGCGCAGCGGAATGATTAAAAGTACAAGTGAAGATTTTCAAAGAACTAAATAAATTTTTTAAAGAAGTTAAAAAATGGACGTATCAACGCACATTTCGATCAATACGCTACGAAAATCGCGTATAATGCGACAAATGCAAGCGACGTGCGTACGGGAACAGCTGCTCTGCCTTTCAGACTCTGCGAGCGGAAGCAATTTTATCGAGACCTGCGCGCGTAGCTTATTGAATGCTGCTCAACCGTAATAGCTCACTGTAGCATAGGCTGCGCATACGCATTATTCATGATTAATCATTAAAACCGAGGACGGAATGTAAGCCGATAGCCTGGAGCGTTTGGGCTACGATATTTTGAAGTATTCCGACGTAGAATTGCAGAATTTGTGCCAGTTCTGTAAGTAGTAAATACGCCGACTGGAGTCGATACTCTATCCGGAAATATGAATCGCCGTAACGCTGATTTTCTGTTGTTGCTGCGAGTGATTTCAAAATCGAAATGTTCAAAGATGTGTTTTCTTTGATGTTGACTTCGTATAGCTTTTCGCGGCATTTCCATCGTAATTTCATTTCGGGCTGCTTGAAAACGCCTCGGACTCGCTGCAACAGCTTCGGCATTACGGCTCGGCTCTATCGCGTCGCAGCACTACTCTTAGGCTCGCAGTCGCCTTCGCTGCAAAGCCGTAAACGCGTCGATTCGTTACGCGTGAGCGACACGCCAACGAGGCTCCCATCAACTTCCAGTCAGTTGCCACACACGTAATTTCCAAACACTTCAGCTGTGAGGAAGTTGGCTGCTGCTGGCGGGATGCTGACGGCTGTGGCAGGATGCTGACTACTGCTGGCAGGATGCTGACTACTGCTGACTGCTGCTGACTGCTGCTGGCAGGATACTGACTGCTGCTGGCAGAATACTGACTACTGCTGACTACTGCTGACTGCTGCTGGCAGGATACTGACTGCTGCTGGCAGAATACTGACTACTGCTGACTACTGCTGACTGCTGCTGGCAGGATACTGTCTGCTGCTGGCAGAATACTGACTACTGCTGACTGCTGCTGACTGCTGCTGACTGCTGCTGACTACTGCTGACTGCTGCTGGCAGGATACTGTCTGCTGCTGGCAGAATACTGACTACTGCTGACTGCTGCTGACTGCTGCTGACTGCTGCTGACTGCTGCTGACTGCTGCTGGCAGGATACTGACTGCTGCTGGCAGGATGCTGACTGCTGCTGG
>NW_014577201.1:258204-267968 GCF_000485595.1 Priapulus caudatus | reverse complement strand
TGTCAGCTCCAGGAATAAATGTGTTTACCTAAAATCTACATTAATATTTATACATATATATAAATATAATATTTATATATTTCTACATTATAATTATTGCACTGTTTATATATTCTCCTATTATAGATGCAGTTGGCAGCAGTTAGTTAGTTGCGATATTTTATAATTGCAGTTGGATCATTTGCTGACAACAACTAATTACAATAAATAATTACATTAGTAAGACCTTTGAAATTTGTTGGATATACTGGTTAATCGTGTAGTACCATGTCTGCGGGGTGCTTCTGTGGAAGCCATCTCACGTGTAAAATTACATCTCGCACAAATAATTATATGTGATCCGTTTATTATTATTTTAACACTTTCTCCGTTTCACGTATAATTAACGTCGTGTAATAAGCATGAAAATATATATTAGACATCCTGTTAAATTTCATAGCGCTTCTCAAATAAACAGAGATCATGTCTGACAAACGCATTTTCTCTCTCAAAATTTCTGTTTAAAACTAATTAAAAACAGATTCGTAAATAATCACGCGACGAACGCACCAACGGCAAACATGATGTCACTGAATACAAAAGTAGAATCAATCTCAATTCAAAGTGAATAGAAGAAGCTTATTTTTACGTGTCAAATAAGGAATTCGCATGTCAATCAACGTGCAATTATAATGTTATGTAGAATTTTTATTTTGTACGACATTGTTTAATCAATTTGCAAAGCAATTTCTATTAGTTCTGCCAAGTTCGGTTTGCTTTAAATTTAAGTACATGTTTCAGCGACAAGTTATTTCAAGCCCTGAACACATCGTGGACCGTGATTAAATTGGTACTCGCTGTAAAATTATGATAAACGATATCATTTTTAAAACAGAGAGAACAAGCAAACTCAAATAAAAGTAGGCGGATTAAGACTTTTAAAGGCTACGCCTACTACAATACGCTTATGCGCAGCAAGGTAAATTTAAAATTAATCATGCGAAGCTTCTTACTCACATAATTACGTTCACGATAATAATGTTTCATAATGTTATTCACTAAGATGTCTCCGGGAGAACTGTTTCTCGACAAGTCTTGCATATTTGAATTAAATATATAAAATCGGATTGAACGTTACTAGAATAAATTATAAATACATTACTATCTGGGTTACTTTTCAAGCGCTGAGAAATTAATATTACTGAAAATTTGCATTTTAGAATTACGGATCCAGGAAAACTAATTTTGAGGTAACCCGTACATATTAACCTAGATCAGCCCAACCAGTTAAATTAAAATTTGGATGCGCTCTTATTAAGTGTATGTTAGAATTTTGATACGAACCTACATGTAATGCCTTGCATTAATGATAATAGGGCTTGGGTAGGTGAAAAAATCTTATGTTTTGCCGAAGCTTGCTGGTCTCTCCATCCGACTGCAACAGACCTTTTGAATGAATTCACTAAGATTTCCATACTATACAAAGGTAGCTGCATAAAAGTGTATTCCACCAATAAACAATAACGTGAGCTTAATACTAGCACATAGTATTATGGACTCTTAAATCTACACTACGTCTATGTTACGTGTGAGAGACGCACCACGATGCAGAAATAGCAAGTATAAATCCACCTCTGCACTACGTCTATGTTATACATGTGTGAGAGACGCACCACGATGCAGAAATAGCAAGTATAATTCCACCTCTGCACTACGTCTATCTTGCGTGCGAGAGATGAACCACGATACAATAATAACAAATAAAGAAAACACTCTGTGCTGACTGACGGCGACGAATACTGTACCGACGTTATGTATACTATGTTTCAACGCGAATCTACGCGGCATCAACGTTACATCTACTCACACGCAGGGTGATCTGAGCGAATACCAAGATGTAGATCGGCTGGCGATAAGACGTAGTGCAGCTGCGCGCGTAATTTTATTTCCACTTCTTCATGCCCTCATATCTTCGTGTTTTTAACATTGGCGAACAGCTCTGGCTTTCAACCAAGTATTGAAGTACAACAGTTACTAGCCCTATACCCACGCATCACAATCGATTATCGATAGAGGGCAACGTATTACTAAAAGTAATCTGTTGACCAGCGCGGTGGCGCCGCTGTCGGAGACTGCTGGTTAATTAGATTCTATATGAGTCGGGGCAGACAGATTTAAGACAAATCCTATTATTTTCTGTATCAATCGCGTACCTAGTCACGCAGTAGTCACCAAGCGCATCGACCAAATAGCATTTGCCCCTGAGAGTTGTGCGTACGTGCATGCGTGCGTGCGTGCGGAAGTCTGCGCTTGTTGACAACAGCTTTAAACCCCCCCCCCGGGGGGGGGGCACTCCCATTGTTAAAGGTACTGGGGACGTACCGCTGGACAGGGTATATTTTCCGAACATCATTATTGGCACAGGGTATATTTTCCGAACATCATTATTGGCACAGGGTATATTTTCCGAACATCAATATTGGCACAGGGTTAATTAGATACACACCCATCAAGCTGATATTGGACCAATATTGGCAAAACAGTATTGGGCCAATATCACCAGGCAGATATTGGTTTAATATAGGCAGATATTGGTCCAATATCGGCCCAATATTGGCAAAACAATATTGGGACAATATCACCAGGCCGATATTGGACCAATATCTGTCTATATTGACAGGAGAAGACATAATCGAAATGTGCAATATTGCAACAGGGTATACTTTTTAGTGCAGTATATTGGGACAGGGTTTATTTTAGGGCGCAAATCGGTTTGCTACAGGGTCAGGTTTTCAAGGTCCCGAGGCACCCCCCTACCCAGTTCCGAGGCGAGTGCCCCCCGGGCTTTAAACTAATTGTTACTCCCGACTCTTCCTAATGTAGTTCGCTCGCTAGCCGCTCAATCTTCCAGATACCCTCGCGAGTCATCGGCTTGGGGCTGGCGCTATGGGATTAATTACCAAGCCGAAATGATGTAGCAGTAATATAAGAAACTATAAAGGCTCTAAATTTAAACTGGGACCATTGAGATCGGTATAACCATCATGAGTTACCGCACGGAAATAATTATCCGGCCTCGTTGTTAATCGTCTCGTCGAAACAAAAGACTGTCGAACGAAAACTATTACTGATGATTGAGTCGATGATATAGAAAACCACTAATCAAGAACGACGTATGATCGGCGGAGAAAACGATGGCATTTGACATCGCTTTTCACCCCGATATAGTCCCGCGCATGAAAAGAAGGATTGGGAACGGCTATGTAGTGGGAAATCAATGTGTGCTCACGCCACACAACGCCACACTGGGAATATGTGCCCACGCCACAATTCTCGTTGATCCGCTTCTCTCATGCACCGGCTTAGGCATAAGCTTGATGGGTAGGGGGTTGAGAGAAGCCATGGCACCATCACGCTTCATCTTACTCGCAGCATCACATGTATCTAGATTTCCCAGATGTGTGTGATGACGTGCGCCGAATACCACTATAACGATTCGAGACGTCGATATAGAAATGCGACCTAGATATGCTCGCACACTTCAGTATATGTCCAACGACAAGGAGCATCAAATTCGTGCTTAATTAGGCTCCTATTGACTTTCTTCCAATTTCTCCTCACCAAACGTTGCGCAAACATTTGGACGTAATACGTACGATTAAACAGCAGATGCTATCGTTGCTCACGGAAGGGCCTGACGTAGGAGGCCACAGAAGATGGTCAATGTTGACACCGAACAGAAATCCTGCATATCTGTTCCTTTCTTTACATTACAGATATGCAATGCTAGCGTGAGTCCGCATGGAATTTAGGAGAGGGTAAAAGTCGCACGATTTGATGCGAAAATATGAGCAGCAATTCATGACAGCGAATTCACACACGCACGCGTACGCATCTGCTGCTACGGCTACTGCTACTGCTACTGCTGCTGCTGCTGCTACTGCTTCTGCTGCTGCTGCTGCTGCTGCTACTGTTGCTGCTGCTGCTACTGCTGCTGCAGGATGCTGCAGGATGCTGAATGCTGGCTGCTGAATGCTGGCGTATATTGATTACATGAGGACGCGGATTTAGAAATTCGTACAGGAACGACAGCTTGTCGTCGATGCGTGCTTAACGTTCATCAGTTCAACTCCATCAAGGTTGGTTGCACGCGACAAGTGGTCAAATTAAAGATGAAATGTCACCGGCTAGACAGTTAACGGAGCGAATGTGTTGCCTGCATCGATATTCGTAGTCACCTAGTTATTTATTGATCTTGCAGAATGGAAGAAATATATACCCGACAGCGCCCGAAATAAATGTGTTGACTGCGTTACATGCGAGCATCGTGCAAAATTATCAAAATCTCAAAGTTTAAAAACGTGTAGATTATTTTTGTGAGTGTGCGTCGATCGAAGACTCAGAGATAATCCTATTATTCTAAGAGTGTGTATTCAAAAAATAACGTAGACGATTTCTACGCATACCCTTCAGCGATTCTCTAGGCTTTCTAACGCAATGATTGCGTTAAACATAATAGTCAATAAAGATAAAAATAAGCGTCTGTAGATGAATGCCAAATACCTCTCACCCCCCTAAGCTTTGCGTTATTCTTCGTGACTATATGAATCTATTGCAGCGCTTGGCATGATTCGTCTCTGGCTACAGTCTCAATGATCTGCGCCGTGAAACGAGCAACGGGTTGCTGAGGTAATGGACGTACACACTGTTGGATTACACCAATACTGCTAATTTATTCCGTTGTAAATGCGTCCATGCATTCATTACACCGATGTCTTTATCTCCGCGTAGTGTCTGCTTACTGCTCTTTTTCGCATCAAAAGCATCAGCAGAGATGGCGGAAGAATATAATCTCTATCCATAATATCGATGTAATCACTCTAGAACCTTTCTGCTGCGCCTAACATCTAGATTCTACGCTGGTACTTATTTCTCACTTTGTGTGCCAACGCTCGCCGTTCGTATGATTACAATGAGCTCCTGTACTGTTCCTATTTTCGAGGCCTACATTCTCTTATTACATATTACCAAAAAAAGTACTTTAAGTCAACTTCACATCGTTTGCGGTTTCGGTTGAAGGGCGGACACTCGAAGCTACACTCTTGTCACGTCCACACTCCTTATTCCGCGTTTTAAATCGCATACGTTCTTGTGGAGTGAAGCTGGGGTTCATTGAAAGGGGTAGGGGCGCGTTGAGTACAGTTATAATGTGGATGTAATGTATAGTGTATAATGCATGCTGACGTCTCTTTTCATTCCGCATACCTTGCTTAACGCTTGCACCCCCGCAAGCGGAACCCGCGTACGTTAACTTAGGATAAAGATATCGTTTGCATATTTGCGTTGCTTATGTTGCGCGTTTATTATACGCTTATTGGCACTTTGGTGGCGCGTTTATAAAGACAAGCTGTTAAATGTGAACATTTTCTGCCTATGTGCAACACTTTAAATCGGACAAAGCTATCCTCGATCTAGAAGGATGACATAATTTACTGTCAGCTCCAGGAATAAATGTGTTTACCTAAAATCTACATTAATATTTATACATATATATAAATATAATATTTATATATTTCTACATTTTGCGTTGTTTGGGTTTATTATACGTTATGCTTTGGTGGGCGTTTATTGATATGTTTAAATGTGACCATTTTTGCATATGTTAACAGCATTTTCGGAAGTTCACGATTAGAATGGATGCTTTTTGTCGTCACGAATAATTTTTACCACTAAATTAATTAATACTTTAATTCAATATTATAATATATTATTTATATTTACTAAATTATGTGTTTATTTCTATTAAGATGAGTTGGAGGCAGTTGTTTGTTGGATATTTTATATGAAGTTGGATTTTATTGTGAAATAATTATATTTCATTTACGATTGATTTGTTGGATTTTTAAAGTGGTGTAACATGTTGGGGTGTCTGCTGGGATTACGTGTCAATTCTTCAAAATATAATCTGTACCCGCTTATTACTTATTTTAACACTTTTGTGTCAGTTATTAAGTGTGTATACTCATCCGAACATATATTCTTGCCACTGTTACATTTAATAGCTTTTAATACGAGTATGTGAAAAGTTTTTCTCAAAATTCTGTTTAAACTTTAATCTGTGAATAAAGGGACGAAGCACGCATGATGTTGATAAAAGTGAATATCTATTAAAGTGAATAGAAAGCTTATTTTTTAACAGTTAATTGGAATTCGCATTCTCAGTGCAATTATCTGTTCTTAGAATTTTATTTTGTAATTGTTATCATTTGGCAGATTTCTATTAGTTTGGCAATTGTTCTTTTAAATTTAATAGCTGTTTCAGGAAAGTTTTTCAGGAGTGGAAAATGTGGCTGTGATTATTGGTACTTCGTGTAAAATTATTCTAAACCGATATATTTTTAAACAGAGAGAACAAAAATATAGAATAGCGATTAGATTTTATAAGGAAGATAATAGCTTTATGCAGCAGGTATTTAATTAGTTAGCAAGATTTATCACTAATTAGTTCGATAATATGTTTCATATGTTATTCATAAGATGTTCGGGAGAATGTTTCTGACTTTGCTTGAATTAATTATAAATGGGATTGAGTTAGAATATTTAATAATTTATATGTGGGTTAATTTGTAGATGCTGAGAATATTACTGAAATTTGATTTTAATGAAGTTAGATCAGCACTATTTTGAGGTACGTCATATACCTAGATCAAAAGTTAAATTAAATTGGATGCGCTTTATTAAGTGTATGTTGAATTTTGATACGAAGCTACTGTAATGATTGCATTCTGATATAGGCTGGGTGGTGAAATTTAATGTTTGGACTTGTGGTGTTCTCATGAGATTCTGAAATTATGATTTGATATATAAAAGTGATTATAGTTTTCCGCAATAACATAGTGAGTTAATAAGCCATAGTTTTGGAATTTAAATCTACTACGTTGTGTGTGAAGACAACTACGTGCGAATAGATATAATCATCTGCATACTTGTTTTGTAAGACGCATACGATGCCAGAATAGAGTATAATACTTGCCTACGTTATTTGGTGGAGGAGTGAACGTAATAATACTAAAATAATCGAAATCTGTGTGACTGAGGCGAGCATCTGCATGAGTTATGTATACTATGTTTCAACGGGAATCTAGGGCATAGGTTAATTACTCGGGGTGATCTGGGATACAGATGTGATCGGCCTGGGATAGAGTAGTGAGATGCGCGCGTAATTTTATTTCACTTTTCAGTATATTTGTGTTTTTAATTGGACATTGGTTCCAAAAGTAATGATTAAGGTTATAGGCTATACCAAGATCAATGATTATCGATAAGAGGCACGTATTATAAAGATTATCTGCTTGCACAGCGCGGATGGCGCGCTGTCGGAGATGCTGGTTAAATTAGATTCATTGAGTGGGGAAAGACCAGATTTAGCACATCTATTATTTTTGTATCAATGGTATATCAGCAGTAGTAAAGCGCGATGAAAATAATTTGGCCCCTAGAGAGTTGTGCCGTACGTGCATGCGTGCGTGCGTGCGAAGTCTGCGCGTTGTTGACAACAGCTTTAAACCCCCCCCGGGGGGGGGGCACTCCGCGATTGTTAGGTTGGGGACGTGTGCAGGGGTATATTTCCGGACATATTATTGGCACGGGTATATTTTCCGACTCAATATTGTCACAGGGTTAATTAGATACAAAGCCATCAAGCTGATACTTGGACAATATTGGCAAAGCAGTATTGGCCAATCACGAGGCGATTTGGTTTAATATAGGCAGATCTTGGTCCAATATGGCCAATATTGGCAAAAAATATTGGGAAATCACCCTAAGGGATATTGAACCAAATTCTTTTATATTGCATGGAGAAGAATAATGAAAATGTGGCAATATTCAACAGGGTATAACTTTTTTAGTGCAGTATATTGGGACGGTTTATTTTTAGGGGCAAATCGTTTGCTACCAGGGGTGAGGTTTTCAGGTCCCGAGGCACCCCTACCGCATTCCGGGGAGTGCCCCCGGGCTTTAAACTAATTGTAGTGGCGGCATCTTCTAATGTATTCGCTCGCTAGGCCGGTCATTCAATTACCCTCGGAGTCCATCGGTTGGGGCTTGGCGCTATGGGATTAATTACAAGCCGAAACTGATGTAGCAGTATATAAGAATATAGAAGGCTCTAAATTTAAATGGACTTGAGATCGGTATAAATCATGAGTTTACGCGCACGGAAATAATTATCCGGCTGTTGTATAATCGTGCTCGCTCGAAACAAAAGACTGTCGAAGAAACTATTATTAGATGATTGAGTAGATGATATAGAACGCATAATGCAAGAACAAGGAAAAGGACGTATGATGGACGGGAAACGGTCTTTGACATCGATTTCACCGATTAATCGCGGCATGAAAGAAGGATTGGGAACAAGGCTATGATAGTGAGAATTCATGTGTGCTCGACGCAACACAGAGGCCACAGCTGGGAATGTGGACAGCACAATTGTCGTTGATTGCCGCTTCTCTCATGCACCGGCTTAAGGCATAAGTTGATTGTAGGGGGTTGAGAGAAGCCCAAATGGCACATCTACGCTTATCTACTCGAGATCACATGTAATCTAGATTTCCCAGATGTGTTGATGCACGTGCGCGAATACCATTATAAGATTGAGACGATCGATATAGAAATATGCGACTTAGATATGCTCGCACATTCAAGTATATGTCAACGACAAGGAGGATCAAATTGTGGCTTAATTAGGACTTCCTATTGCGTTTTTCAATTCTTCACAAAGGTTGCGCAAACATTTGAGACGTGAATACGATAGATTAAACAGCAGATGCTATGTTGTCACGGAAGGGTTACTAGGAGGCCAGAGAAGATGGTCAATGTTGACCAGAATGCGAAATAATGCATTATCTGTTCCTTTCTTTACCATACAGATTGCATGTGAGAGGTGAGTCGATGAATTAGGAGAGGTAAAGTCGCCGCGATTTATTTTGCGAAATATGAGGAGCATTCATGACAGGGAATTCACACACGAACGTACGCTCACGCAGCGACGCACAACTGCATTCAGCGCACAGCACACATGGTGTCGCGACTCGCGCGGCGCGCGCAGTGTGTGTGTGTGTGTGTGTGTGCTGTGTGTGTGTGTGTGTGGTGTGTGTGTGTGTGTTGTGTGTTGTGTGTGTGCATGTGGTGATGTTTGTGTGTGTTTGTGTTGTGTGTAGTGTGATTTTGTGTGTTTGTGTTGTGTTGTGTGTGTGTGGTGTGTGCTGTGTGAAGTGTAGTGTGTGTGTGTGTGTGTGTGTGTGTGTGTGTGTGTTTGGTGCGTGTGGGTTTGTGGTAGTGTGGGTGCGCTGTGGTGTGCGTGTGCGTTGTGCGTGTGGTGCGCGCGCGCGTGTGTGTGTGTGCGCTCGCGCGTGTGTGTGCGCGCATGTGTGCTTTATGCTTGATTGAAGTATGACGATTTAGAACCGGCTTGTCTAGCACGCACATTTTCCGATGCTTGCCTGCCATAATAGATTTCTGACGAATACGGGGATTTTGGTTTCTGCTTCGGTAAATTCTGATAACATTCATGGTCGACACGACACCGCTTGTTTGCACAGCATTATTAACCTCAACATTCTGCAGCCAGATAAAAAAACAGACACCTAATGTTATTTCAAAGATCGTACGTCATCACAAGGTTGACTATGACCATAGCTGTTTAAGGTTCGTTTAAGTTTCTTGACAACACATCTAGTCCCTACAAATTGAAAATTGAGACATTACTTTGGTGTAAGAAAATA
>NW_014577201.1:255088-258179 GCF_000485595.1 Priapulus caudatus | reverse complement strand
CTAGCACTTATAATTATTGCACTGTTTTATATTCTCGCTATTATAGCATGCAGTTGGCAGCAGTTAGTTAGTTGCAGATATTTATAATTGCAGTTGGATCATTTAATGCTGACAACAACTAATTACAATAAATAATTACATTAGTAAGACTTTGAATTTGTTGGATAATACTGGTTAATCGTGTAGCTACCATGTCTGCGGGGTGCTTCTGTGGAAGCCATCTCACGTGTAAATTACATCTCGCCACAAATAATTATATGTGATCCGTTTATATTATTATTTTACACTTTCTCCGTTTCACGTATAATTAACGTCGTTAATAAGCATGAAATATATATTAGACATCCTGTTAAATTCATAGCGCTTCTCCAAATAAACAGAGATCATTGTCTGCACATTACTACTACTACTACTACTACTACTACTACTACTACTACTACTACTACTACTACTACTACTACTACTACTACTACTACTACTACTACTACTACTACTACTACTACTACTACGACGACTACTACTATTATTATTATTACTACTGCTGCTGCTGCTGCTGCTGCTGATGATGATGATACTACTGCTACTACTACGGCTGCGTAAGGCTATCCTCTTATAGCTCAGTAATAGGTGGTGGCAGTGCAATCCTCTTTCCTAATGCGAGTCCCGAGTTGCAACATCCACGATCAGTAATAACTGGTGATATTATTGCAGATTAGTCGGAACGAAGTAGTCTAAGCAGCCGACAGTTATTTTTGTGTGCTGAGAGATAACGGCTTTGTACGTCTTCGTACCAGTTGTGTGTGAACGCGTTGCTAATTTTCTAAAAGGGACAAAACATAATGCGACGCCGTTTAAAGAATAATTTTCTTCGGCTTTCGGCAAGATGCGCTTGCGTACAAAGATCCTCTTGTGAAATTTTTCGGTTTGCAGGCTAACGTTTTTAGGCATTAGCTTACGATCTTATCGGATAGAAACCCTGTAAGGAAATGCACTGGATGCCAAAATCTCTTATTATATTAGTTATAGCAAGCCAGACCCCTAGTCAAGCCCCACACTCTAAGTAGCATTAATACTGTCAAACTGTGTATAGTCACATGCATCAGTTTCCCGGGCGCTGCATCGCCGTATAAATTATATCAGGGGTTAATAATGACAAATTTGTCATTATTAACCCCTGGTTATATGAAATGTTAATGATGTGCGACCGACACTAGCATCTTTACGACATTCATGGCAGGAGAACGAATGCCAAGCGATTCTCATAACACGTTGCATTTATCCGTTCTCTTACTTACCCGTGTAAGCATGTACTTAACGCTTGTCTGGAAGGTTACACGAATAGGTCATCTACTTGAGCAGTAATCCGATGAGAAGACAGCTAGTTGACAGTTTGCACGGGGTGGAGATTTACCGCGCTACTTCATGTCGTTCGATGAGCATATCGCCCGAGGCCATGCAGCCATGACGCTAGCGATGTACACAATTCGCGTAAGAGTTTATTTTGTTGCTGATCGAGCTAATGCTGTATATTTCATCATAGTTCTACAGGTTTCGCAGAGCCATCGGAGATCGTGGACGTTTCTAGAGGATTTGTCTCGTATAATAGGATGATGTAACAAATACTAGACGCTTTCAGACTCGATTTTCACATTATTTCCGCTTGATGCGATATGATATTATCAAGATCGTGGCTCTATTCCTAGAAATTCTCAGCAATTTTCGCAATATAATTGGATTCAGCTGTTGATTGACTTCTAAAAACACATGATCTAAACAGCAATACCGAACGGGTATATGTATTATATCGAACCTCAATGCTACCTCGCAGTCGGGTTTGCCTTTATCATTTCCTATGGTGCGGCTCAAGGTGCAAGCTGGGCTTTCAGCCAACTAGATTATCTCAGTACACCGAGATATTCCTCCTCGTATTAGTATATTGTAACGCAATAATCTCATTTGTTAAGATGCTCATCAACTTCAATTCAGTTGATAGAGAGAAAGCGCACGCTTCATCGTTAAATATTTTTCATTCCCTACCGGTTTGCTTTGTTAGGGCATGTCTCTAATGGTTGTATGGTTGCAGCTGATAATAATCGGCCACCATGTCTCATGGGACTGTAAACACCCCTAAGAATTTAAAAAAAGTAATTCTAACTAGTAAACTGCAAGCCGTGTGCGCTTTCTGATTCAATGATAGCGCAACCGGCTACGGCATGAAAAATTCCAATTGCCGACAACCGAAGCAACCTCTTGTAACTAACTTGAAAATCGCAATATATTTTCTATTCTATAAATATTCTTACAAGCGGAGGGTTACTTCAATGCAGTAAAACTTTTCGTCTTTCACAACAAGCTCTGTACTATGTATACTGTACAATGGTACTACAGGTGTTATTTCCTATATTATTAAATTTTATATGCTTTTATATGCAAAACATATCGAGATCACTCTTGCAACTGCTAAATTCAAATTTTACGGTGTGGTTAAGTTCTTCTTTCTGATATGCGTGACATAACAGGTGAAATCTGACGAAGAGACTCTTATGACAGTTTCAAAATCTTTACACAAGCAACTCAGCAATGTGTTTGGACGGTTGCTGTGATATATTGCTGATTCTTATACCGCGACAATGGCCTCTATTCGCTAAACCGTGATGATGTTTAGTCCTTAACCAAAAGTTTAAAAGCATTATATCTTCAACCTATCGCCAAATACCTCTGTCTAAATATCACTTCTCATGAGTCTAGTGGCACTTAAATGGATAGCAGTTTTATCAAAGTCTCAAGCATACTGACTCGTTGGATGTGCCTATGTTCTATATTCTCTACAAGCTGCCATATGCTGGTTCGTGCAATGCCTTCCAATGATTTCCCTTCCGCTCGACCCGGTGACATCGCAACAGAGGGCTATATGCTTTTTTGACTTGGTGGAATCATGTTAGTAAGGAGGTATCCTCTTAATATTTTGCCGATGTACCGCTATCATCTTCATCTTTAATCTCCGTCTCTTTCGCGCACTCTCTCTCTCTGTTTCTGTATGTGCGTGTGTGTGTGTGTGTGTGTGTGTGTGTGTGTGTGTGTGTGTGTGTGT
>NW_014577201.1:245701-254052 GCF_000485595.1 Priapulus caudatus | reverse complement strand
GAGAGAGAGAGAGAGAGAGAGAGAGAGAGAGAGAGAGAGAGAGAGAGAGAGAGAGAGAGAGAGAGTAAAATCACGTATAAACTGGATGAGCATCATCGAGATTCGGCAACAATTCCCAGGGTGCATGTTTATGTCGCTCAGAGATATAGCTCAATTGCTGCCACAATTGAATCTGCACAAATTGTTGTGTACTGGTAGATCTTCCGCCTGCTACTCATCAGCTTTATCTTCCGCGTATGTATAGTCCCGTATTTGAAATTATGTGGCTCGATTTTATATTGACTATTGGCAGTTAATTACTGCCAACATTTTTCCCACTTGAACCGTGAAGACTTAGTTATCGTTTGCTCTCGTTGCCACCACGGCCTTCAAATGGTAAATTAGGCCAACCCATTAGGGCAGCCCATTTGCTGCTATTGTTAGTGAATTAATTTGACACGCTTGGCGTCATAATGTTTACGGCGAACAATCGTCATCTATTTTAAAACAGCGCGCCAAGAAATCAGTTTTGCGCGCAAAAATGAGCGCATTTCTACGCGATAAACACACAGCCCCATATTGTCCGTTTTCGTTAATCAATATAATAGTAGATTCCGCGCATACGCACATTGTATATCGGAGGTTTAATCACACGTATCTTTAACCTAGGCCTACGTGCTTGCCTGTCGATGCGTGGGTGGATTGAATGGTTTGCAAGGTAAGATAATGCGTCGACAACTGGCTTATATACAAGCTCGTCGTCTCTGTGTCGGACCCAGATCTATTACATCAACTGCGTGCGGTTATCGCGCGCTAGTTCTTACAAAGAGGCGAACAACGCGTAGACGAATATAGACAACACTGATTCAAAGCCAAGCCGTAGTGACGCCCTGGGGGCCCGTTGTCTTGTCATTTTGATTCTGACAACGGGCCCTTGGATACTATCTACACATTTGTGTCAGTGATTAACACTGCTTCACTCTACTCACTGCTTCGGATCCATATTCAAACACAGTTGTCCTCCACTCACGCACGTAGATATTCGACGCAATCATAGCGACGGAAGCGTGTGATAACGGATTTGGCTCATATAGTACACCAACCAAACATGGAAAAGTCCTCTAGAAAAAATTTCTAGTGCATTTTTTGTTAATAGCAGGCAACCATGCTAGATCAATCAGTCATAGGGTGGGGAAGAAAATGTGGGTGGATGCCACCCTCGATTTTGACCTTAAAAGTCATTTTCGAGGTCAAAGGTCAAATAAGGTCAAATTGTGTTTTTTTACATTGTGCATTAATTGACATCAACTTTGTTTGCTGTATCCATAGAAACTATTTCTGTTATCAAAAACAAGTATTTAGCCTGTTTAATCAACAAGTGAATACTAATTTTTACACATATGTGTATGGCATTCTGAAACACAAAAACGTGATTTTCTCGAAATGTGTTTTTTTTGCATGTTAAAGTAATTTGCACATCGAATCTTTTGGTTTAAACTATCACGCACGTTCAATATACTAATTTGTCACTGTAAAATCTTAAATGAACCTTTTTTGCAATGGCCACTTGTTTTATCTGTAATTAAACACTGTATAGCCCCCTCTTGTGGCAGTCAGATTTGTTCTAGTACACCAGCCAACATATGATTTTATGAAGCATTGCTTGTTTATAGCAGACAACCATGCTAGATCAATCAGTCATAGGGTGGGGAAGAAAATGTGGGTGGATGCCACCCTTGATTTTGACCTTAAAGGTCATTTTCAAGGGCAAAGGTCAAATAAGGTTGGCTATATATATATATAATAGGCAGGTAGCTTTATCTCGTGGCTATAGTCTGGTTTGTCGGATTGACATTTGTTACGCACATCATCTTAGAAAGGAACGTCGATAAGTGGGCAGACATTCCAGTGGGGGAAATGCGTGATCTAATGATAAAAGCCTGGGGGCTGTTGCCAGAAACAAAATTAGTCTTAACATTAGTCTTAGCATTAACTTCGACTCGTAAACCGTTGACAGGAATATCGTAAAGTTACGAGACCGAAAAATCCTCGCAAATTTTCTCTTAACATTACGAGATCCTAGACCATCTCGTAACTTTAAAACCAAGGTGAAAATAACACAATTACACAAAGAATCGCAAGTATAGTGATTTTATATTTTATATTAATTAGTAAAACATATGTTTTTCATGGAAAGCACATCATAATCACTAATGTCTACCGATCGTGTATATCAAAACAAACATTTACATGTGGCGATTGTTCTCTTGTTATGGATATTTTGATGAGTCATAACGTCATAGTCGTGACGTTTTGTTCATTAGATATTATTTATGTTTCACGAAGCAGGGGGTTTTGTTAAGCTAATTTGTTTCTGTGGTGCAGGCGTTACCTACTGTGTGGTAAGCAAACCTATGTAGCGATATTTTTCTTTTACAGTAGCGCGTCTAGACACAGCTTTGTTTAAATTTGTTAACGTGGCAATTCGCTAGACTTCACGTGTGTGTGTTAGAAGCCAGTTAGAGTTGTAGCCAGTGCGTGTTCGGCGTGTAACTGGCAGTAGTTGAGTAGAGCTAGCGCAAGGCAGTTCTCTGTAATTTGGTCGGCACGATGAAATTGTATCCTGTCAAAGAAGTAAGTGATAATTTAGATACTTTTATTTGAGCTTAATGGTTAATTTGTGTGGTCCCGTTCGCGTGTATATTTACATAGGAATTTTGCATAGGTGAAGTCACTGTGCATGCGATAGTTGTAGGGAATTATTATAGAGTGCTCAGTGTGGCACTAGAAAATGCTTAGACAGGAATTATTGTATTTAAAACGCAGTACTAAGCTGAAGTTATACTTTATTTTCTTTATACACGCAGGTCATTAGAATAAGGATAAATGTTGACTGTTTAATAGAGCAATGTAGTGACAATGACGTTAATATCTAGCAAGAAAATTAAGGAATGTAGTGTTACAACGTGACAAAATGTTTATTTTAGTGGATAAGGTGTGGCTTCTAAATATTGATGCAGCTTGTATTTGAGGCATGCTTGTTCTACAACTGTATTTCGAGTGCAAACGATAGAAGTGTATTATTTGCTGCAAGTATTAGTGATTTGAATTAGAGTATAAATTCTCTAAAGAGAACGCATTGAAATTAATGAGATTATTTTGTCGTAACGTTGTTATTTCATGTACAGTCTCTATTTATATTGTTCTATGTGTATTGGAATGGTTAGTATCTTTATTTGTAATATTTATTTACAGATCGAATAAACAAAATATATCGGTTCAAGGCAGGACGCAAAGTTTTGGTTCCCTTTTTCGACTGTTCAATTTATATGTGGTTAACCATCATAATATACATAAATTGCTGTTATGTACAATAAACGTGTATAAAAATGAGTTTTGTAATCGATTCCCATCTAATCAGCAGCCCTGTGACAGCAAATAATGAAGTTTCTGTTATCGTAAGTTTTCTCATAGCTGCGATGCATTTCTGTCAACGCTATTCTCGTAACATTAACATTGGTCGTAAGTGCTATCGTAGCATTAACATCGGCCCCCTGATCTGTCTACCCGATAGTCAAAGATGGGCTTATTAGCACTGTTTTGGCATCAATTCTATGATGCGGGTAAAATTCTGTATGGTTTCTATAGATTTCCTAGAAAAACGTGAATCAGAGCAGTATACAATGTTCTAATTAAGCCTTTGCGCCAATGCAAATACGTAAACACACGCTTTCATCAGAAAGTTCATACACAAAACGCGTGGGCGTTTTCTGTAAGAATTTCATTTATACAATCAGCGCAGACGAGTTCAAATTCAAAAGCGAAACGCTCTTAGAAAATACAAACGAGTGCTTGCGTAGAATAGTCTCAATGTTTTACGTGATTCATAGAGCACTTGCTGCCGAGCCCTGAAGGCAAATCTCGGTCCATAATACCCAGTCCGCCACCAGCTGCGGAGATTCAATTTGAAACGTCTAATATCGCGGGTGCACGAATCTCATGGGATTCGGACTACAGGAGAAGAGACGTTGCTATTACCATCGTCAGCGCAGAGTGCGCAGTAGTGTGAAAGTGCAAAACGTGAAGTGAAACGGATGTGCTGTGACATTGGTGACCCAAACCAACTACAAACACACACAGAGTAGTGCAGCTTTATGATTAATTAATTTTCTGAGTAGGTCAAAGCGCCAAAAAATGAAGAACGACGCGCCTTTATATAAACGCTAACGCATTCTGCACATCGCCACAAAAAGCCGCAACTATTATGTTTTCTCGCTTTTTTTATGCACGAGTCAGAGCTAGCGCAGCTTATTTTTGCATGAGAAGCTGATATATGATATATGAATATGATATATGATATATGATATATGAATATGATTTCGCTGCGTCTGACGTTCTCCCTCCCTCTCTCGCGCGCGCTCTCTCTCTCTCTCTCTCCCCCCCTCTCTCTCTCTCTCTCTCTCTCTCTCTCTCTCTCTCGAACGCTCTCCCCCTCTCTCTCGCGCGCGCTCGCTCACTTGATACTTACCAGTGTTTTCTTTCGAAATTGCTTCCCTGCGTTTCGGTACGACGGTACTCGATAGATAGTGGCGTGCGTGGGTTTGGGCGTGCGTGCGTGCGTGCGTGCGTGCGTGCGTGCGTGCGTGCGTGCGTGCGTGCGTGCGTGCGGCGGTGCGACGTGGTGTGACATAGTCGCTAGTCTTCATACATAAGTGATATATATATACTATATACTATTATATATATTATTCTATATAATAGTATATTCTCATAGAGAGACTGCACGAGAGACGTAACCGCACCCGCCGAGGGTGGGAGAGACGGAGAGATGCGCGAGAGACGCGCGCCGAGAGATGGGAGGTGAGAACGTCAGACGCAGCGAAATCCCTATCTCATATATATATAATCATCATATCATAATTCCTACTTCATATAATCATGCTTCCTCATGCAACAAAATAAGCTGCGCTGAGCTCTGACTCGGTTGCATAAAAAAGATGCAGAGAAAAACATATATAGTGCGGCTTTTGGTGGCGAAGTGCTCCAGAATGCGGTTAGCGTATATAAGAGGCGCGTCGTTCTTCATTTTGTTTGGGCGCTGTTGATGCCTACTCAGAAAATTAATTTAATCATAACAGCTGCATACTCTGTGTTGTTTGTAGTTTGGTTTTCGGTCACCAATGTCACAGCACACATCCGATTTCACTCACGTTTTGCACTTTCGACACTACTGCCGCACTCTGCGCGGGACGATGGTATAGCAACGTCTCTTCTCCTGTAGCTCCGATCCCATGAGATTTCGTGCACCCGCGATATTAACCGTTTCACATTGAATCTCCGCAGCTGGCTGGCCGGACGGCTTTATGGACCGAATTTGCCTAGGTCTGCAGCAGAGTGTCTATGGAATCACGTAAACATTGGAAGACTATTCCTACGCACACGCACTCGTTTTGTTTTTCTAAGAGCGTTCAGCTTTTGAGACCTCACTCGCGACTGATTGATTATAAATGAAATATCTTACATGAACAACGCCAACAGCTTGTGTATGAACCTTGTCTGACATGAAACGTGTCGTATTTAGCGATTGCATTGGCGCAAAGGTTAACTTGAGACATTGTAATACTGCTCTTGATTCGTTTTCCTAGGAAACTCCTCTCATAGACCCAACCATACAGCAAGTCTTTACCCCGCATCCATCAGAATTTGAAGTGCCACAACAGTCAGCTAATAAAGCCGCATTCTTATGCACTATCGGGATAGATCAGCCATCAGGGGGCCACGATGTTTAATCTACGGATATGAACTTACCGACCCCAATTGAAGTAACGAGACATAAAGTCGGTGACAGAATGCCCACTCACGCAGCTATATGATGAAAACTTACGATAACAGAAACTTCCATTATTTGCTGCTCACAGGGCTCTGACATCTAGATGGGATCGATTACAAACAATCATTTTTAACGCGTTATCTGTAGATAACAGCAATTCTACTGTATATTATGATGGTTAACCAACACATACAATTGAAACAGGTCGAAAAAGGGAACCCAAAACTTTGCGATCCTGCCTTAACACCGAGATATATTTTGTTTTAATTCGATCTGGTAAATAAATATTACAAATTAACAGATACTACACCATTCCAATACAATAGGAACATAACAATAGAGGACTGTACATGAAACAACACGTTACGACCAAAGATATACTCAGTTAATTCAATGCGGTTCTCTTTAGAGAATTTTACTCTAATTTCAAATCATTAATACTTGCAGCAAAATACAACACTATCTATCGTTTGCACTCACTAATACAGGTTGCTAGAACAGAGCGCATGCCTCGAAATAGCAAAGCTGCCATCAATCAATCATGTTAGCAACGTCCACACGCTATCACTAAAATAGGAAAATGTGTTGTCACGTTGTAAACACACTACATTCCTTAATTTTCTTGCTAGGATGGATGGTAACCCGTCGATGTGATCACTACATGTGCTCTATTAAACAGTCAACATGTTATCCTTGATTCTAATGAGACGCGTGGCGTGATAGTAAAGAAAAGTAAAGGATAACTTCAGCTTAGGTACTGCGTGTTTAAAATACGATAATTCACTGTCTAAGCATTTTCTGAGTACGCACACTGGAGCCCTGCCGGTGAAAATGATTCCGCTACAACTATCGATGCACAGTGATTTCACGCATATGGCAAATTCTAGTAAAATATACACCCGCGAACGGACCCACAATTAACCATTAGCGCAGCTTCAAATACTAAAAGTATCCTAATTATCACCTCTCTTGCTTTTGACAGCGATACATATTCATCGGTGCCGACCAATATTACAGAGAACTGCCTTGGCGCGTATGCTTCCTACTCAACTACTGCCAGTTACACGCCGACACGCACTGGCTACAACCTCGCTAACTGCTTCTAACACACACCGGTGACAGTGCTGAGCGAATTGCGGCAGCATTAACAAACTTTAAGCACAAAGCTGTGTCTAGAGCGCTTCTGCTGTACAAAAGACAAAAATATCGGACTCACATACTGTTTGCTTACACACACAGTACCGTAACGCCTGCCAACACAACGAAAACAAATTAAGCTTACAGACACCCCCTGCCTTCGACCCTTCGTGAAACATAAAATCAAGTATCCTAATGAACGAAAACGTCGCACGACCTATATGACCAGCGTTTCCACATGACTCATCTCCACCCCAAATATCCATCACACAGCGAGAACAATCGCACATGTAAATGTCTGTATCTTTGTATACCACGATCGAGTAAATTACGTGATTATGCACTCCTGTGACCCTTTCATGAACAAAACAATATGCTATTTACTAATTAATTATAAAATCATAACAGATGCGTCACTTGCGTGGAGTGGCGGTTGATGTGCTTATCATATGGTCGTCGTATTTCACCTGATGAGCGTCTTAACAGTTAGCGACATGGGCTTCTGAGGATCTCGGTTAATGTTCAAGGGAGAAATTCTGCGAGGGATTTTTCGGTCGTCTCCGTAAACTTTACATATTCCCTGTCAACGGTTTTACCGAGAGTTCCGCAATGTTAGCCATGCCCTAACGATGCTAAGTTAAGGACCTAATCTGTTTGAGTCTTCTGCGCAACCAGCCCCCAGGGCTTTTATTCATAATGGAGATCACGCACTCCGCGCCCACGCTGAAATCTCTCTGCCCACTTATCGCGTTCGCGTTTCGGTAAGATATTGATGCTGCGTGGAATCTAAATGTACACCTCGACAAACCAGACTATAGCACGACGAAAACGCTCACCCCCTCCATTGTATACTATCTATCATATTAGCGAACGCGTTTACTTTGACCGCTTTTGCGCCGTTGAAAATGACCTTTTAACGTCAAACACATCAAGAAAGTAGGCATCACCCCACATCTCTTCCTCACCCTCATGACTGCATTGCTCTAGCATGTTTTGTCTGCTAATAGAACACGAGGCAAGTGCCTCTCAATAAAATCATATGTCGTGGTGCCATTGGATGTAACTATGCAACAAATGCTGACTGCCACTAACGGAGGCGCGGGCTGATACCAGTGTTTAAGTTACAGATAAAAACAAATGACCTTTCGGCCAATTGCCAAATAAAGGTTCTTTAAAGATTTTACCGTGCACCAAATTAGTATTATTTGAACGTGACGTGATAGTTTAAACAAAAGCGGATCTCAGATGTCCGCAAATTACCTTTTACACAGTGCCAAAAAAAAACACATTTCGAGGAGGAATCAGCGTTTTTGGGTGTTTCAGCCGAATGCCATACAGCTATGTGTAAAATTCATGTAATTCACTTGTGATTAAAACCAGGGTAATATACTTGTTTTTAGATAAT
>NW_014577201.1:230884-245676 GCF_000485595.1 Priapulus caudatus | reverse complement strand
TCATTATTATGAGCTACTCTTGGGGCGTCTACTGCAGCGGCAAACGGATTAACAGATCCAGGGCGAAATAAAAATGGGACCGTAAATACGATGGAATCACGTAATAAGTGAATCACTCAATAAATTACAGGTGGTAAAATGAGAATGAATAGAAGCGTGGGCAGCTTTTTATAGTATCCTGATAGAAAGTTCGAACAAAATGTGATACGCGAAGCTTGGTGTTTGAATTCTAGGTTTCACCGGCATAGCAAAATTAGTTACGGCAAAACCAGTCAGAGAATATTTGAACGAACTATAATTGCTCTTGAACATTATACATTATATTATTATCGTCCTCACTCAATAATTTAATCTCTATCTGTCCACTCTCCCTGCCGACTCTTATAGAACGCCTATACGCTATTAATATTTCATTACAACGCGTAGTTCGCTTAGACAATATCACTTAGAGACCACCAATTACGGAAATCATTCTCGGGGGAGGAGAGCACTGCGAGCCGTTATATACGCCTGTAGCAACGTGTCGAGCTAGACTGCGCGATGGTTCGCGCGTGGCTGCGTTTCGTGATTGAGTCTCTTGTCGCGCGGATACATTCTGAATGCGTCCTCTCTGTTCGCGCGGAGACATTCTGAGTGCGTTCTCTCTCTTCGCGCGGAGACATTCTGAGTGCGTTCTCTCTCTTCGCGCGGAGACATTCTGAGTGCGTTCTCTCTCTTCGCGCGGAGACATTCTGAGTGCGTTCTCTCTCTCTTCGCGCGGAGACATTCTGAGTGCGTTCTCTCTCACGCGCGTTTTAAACTTTACGTTTAGTCGACACGCAATTACGATGTAAATCGTAGCAGGACAACACAGTGCAATTTGTGCGCAAGAAGGTATCGGCAGAGATGTCCGTGTCATTATGAGCGAGACATGGCACGCGAATTACGATTTTATATCAGAATCCGAAAATAATCATTACGCTAATTGTTAGGTATTGATCGTAATGATATACATGTACGACCACTTGTACAAGTATTGCACGCTTATTTCACTTACGACGCAAAGCGTTACGATTGCGACATGCGGATGTGAGTTACTACATAACATATATTGACATGCATGGAATTTACTACACTACATGGTCAACTACCGCATCTGCTGGTATACGAGTACTGATGCACCGGATTGTATCGCGGGAAAAAGAACAATAAAGTAAAATAAGCTTTGTACTGCGCGATGCCGATAATATAGACTGCCGTTACTATGTAGCCAGACTAAACGACAACTAATGTCGGTAATGACGCACACATCATGGTTCGTCTCACAATCATGATATTCGTGTTTAAATTCTATTGCTATCGTACTAGTACAGAGGCTGCAGGTAAATGTATGTAGAATTACAAAAGCTCTATTCGCCCTTGAACTGCGGTTATAATAAAACTCATTTACTCATTTAACTCAAAGACCCATTTTATAAAGTCAAATTGTATAATCCCACATTGATTTATATAATGGTATGCGAGAAAAATAACTGAAATCATCTCAGCCTTTCACACATTTTTTTTTCCTTCAACAAAATCGATACGTATGAGTAAATGAAATTGGTTTTCAGCCTTGCTCGCATGGGCGTTCCAACATAAAAGAAATTCCCGTTTCCGTTAGAATTGATAAACCTCGCAACAAAAAGACCTACTGTGAGCAAACATTGCAGTGTGCAAACATCACGAAATGTTCTAATTGAGCCGGAAATGTGATCCGATGTTGACTATTTTGAAAGGTCTGTCGGACACGGTTTTGTTACACAGCTAGCACCACGCAAGCGCAAATAGTTTCTGGAACAAAAACACTATATCTGTTTCCTGATTGCATAAGTATGGTGGCCTAGGACTGTCATAAAAAAAATTTAAAAAAAAATTAAAAATTAAAAAATTAAATAAAATGAAATGAAAATGAAATGAAAATGAAATGAAAATGAAATGAAAATGAAATGTTTTTCACAGTGGCGGCTATCGGCCCATAGATGGTACTCACTCCGACCTCGATACGCCATGTGAGTAACTAAGCCGAGAAGCTGGGACCGGGTACCAGTCCTATGGCAGCGATAGGCAACTGTTGTAAAAACATTTGCAATTTTGTTTATCATTTTCATTTCATTTTTCAGCAGTGGCCTGATCGCTGACCATAGCCCACAATGCACTATGTTACCATTCTAGACCCACAATGCAGGTAGGACTGGTGGGAGAAGGAGGGAAGGGAGAAGGTGTAGAGAAGGACGAGCGGGTGAGAGAGGAAAGGTGTGGAGAAAGAGGGGGGAGAAGGGGAGGGGGGGGAGAAGGAGGGAGAGAGGGGGAGGGAGGAAGGAACGCTGTGGAGAAGGGGAGGGGGAGAACGGGGGTGGAGGAGGGGTGATGAAGCTCGGTGAGGATAGGAGGAGGGGCAGAAGCTGGTGGAGAGGGAGAAGGGGAAGGAGGGGAGAAGGGAGTCGGGTGGAGGGAGGAGGGGGAGAAGGAAGTAGGTGTTGTGAAGGAGGGGAGAAGCTG
Source organism: Priapulus caudatus (assembly GCF_000485595.1). Classification (NCBI taxonomy): domain Eukaryota; kingdom Metazoa; phylum Priapulida; class Priapulimorpha; order Priapulimorphida; family Priapulidae; genus Priapulus; species Priapulus caudatus. The sequence goes on along the minus strand of NW_014577201.1, from coordinate 243,156 downwards.
GTGGAGAAGGAGGAAGGGGAGAAGGCAGAAGGTTGTGGGTGAGAAGGAGGGGGACGAAGCTGGTGGGAAGGAACGGAGCGCGGGGGAGAAGCTGGTGGAAAAAGTGAGAGGGGGAGACGCTGGTGGAGAATGAGGAAGGGGAGAATGGGAGAAAGTGGTGGAGAAGAGAAGAGGGGAGAAGCTGGTGGAGAAAGGAGGTGGCGGAGGAAGCTGGTGGAGGAAAAGAGGTAAGCGGGAGAAGGAGATGTGTGAGAAGGAGGAGGGAGAAGCTGGTGGAAGAAGGAGGAGGGGGAGAAGGGAGAAGGTGGTAAGAGAAGGAGGAGGGGAGGAAGGAAGAAGGTGTGGAGGAGGAGGGGGAGAAGCTGGTGGCAGAAGGAGGAGGGGGAGAAGGGAGAAGGTGGTGGAGAAGAGGAGGGGAGACCGCTGGTGGAGGAAGGAGGAGCGAGGAGAAGGGAGAATGTGGTGGAGGAGGGGGGAAACGGGTTGAGAAGGAGAAGGGGAGAAGCTGGTGGAGAAGAGGAAGGGGAGAAAGGAGGGGAGGAGGGAGCTGGTAGGAGGAGGAGGGGGGCGAAGGGAGAAGCTGCTGAGAAGGAGAAGGGGGAGAAAGCTGGTGAGACGGAGAAGGGAAGAAAGGAGGCAGGGAGAATGGAGGCTGGTGGAGGAGGAAGGGGGAGAAAGGGAGAAGGTGGTGGAGAAGGAGACCGGGGAGAAAGCTGTGCGAAGGTTCCTCCTTCTCCACCAAGCTTCTCCGCCTCTTCTTGCTCCCACCAGCTTCTCCTCCTTCTCCACCAGCTCTCCTCTCCCTGCCTCCTTCTCCACTAGTTTCTGCCGGCTGCATGCCTTCTCCGTTTCGCTCCTTGGCTCCACCAGCTTCTCCCCCTCTCCTTCTCCACAGCTCTCTCCTTCCTCTTCTTCTCCACACTTCTCCCTTCTCCCCTTCCTCTCTAGTCTCCCCACTCATGCCAGCTTCCTCCCCTCTTCCTCCACCATCCTTCTCCCTTCTCCCGCCTCCTCCTCACCAGCTCCCTTCTCCCCCTCCCTAATTCCTCTCTCCTTCTCCCCCTCCTCCTCCAACAGCTCCCTTCTCCCCTCCTCTCTCCTTCCTCCTTCTCCACCAGCTTCTCCCCTCCTCCTTTTCACTAGCTTCTCCCCCTCCTCCGCCCACCTTCTCGCTTCTGCCCCTCCTTCTCCACCAGCTTCTCTCCTTCTCCTTCTGCCACCACCTTGCTTCTTTCTCCCCTCCTCTCTCAGTCTCTTCCCCGCTCCCTCTCTTCTGCCACCAGCTTCTCCTCTCCCCTCCTCCTGCCACCAAGCTCCTTCTCCCCCTCCTTCTCCCCTTCCTCCTTCATCCAGCCAGCTTTCCACTCCTCCTTTCTCCACCAGGCTTTCCTCCCCCTCCTGCCACCACTCTTCTGGCCCTTCTCCTCCCTCCTCCTTCTACAGCAGCTTCTCCCCTGCTCCTCACTTGCTCCACCACCTTTCCGCCTTCTCCCCTCCTCCTTTTCCGCCACCTCTCCGTTCTCCCTCCTCCTTCTCTTACAACTTCTCCCTTCTCCCCTTTCCTCCTTCTCCACGCAGCTCTCTGGCATGTGTGCTCTGATGGTAACATAAGTGCATTGTGGGCTATGCAGCGAGTAGGCCACTGTGAAAATGAAATGAAACTGAACTACAAAATTGAAATGTTTTTCCGCAGTGGCCTATCGCTGCCTATAGACTGGTACCGCGGTCCGCACCTACTCGGCTTAGTTAGGCTCGATGGGGTATCGAGGTGGAGTGGAGCTACGCAGTCTATGGCAGCGATAGGCCACTGTGAAAAACATTTCAATTTTGTTTCATTTTCATTTCATTTTCATTTCATTTTCATTTCATTTTTATTTTTTTTATTTTTTTATTTGCATTTTATTTTTATTTCATTTTCATTTCATTTTCATTTTATTTAATTTTTTATTTTTTTATTTTTTTTTTAAATTTTCCTTATGGCAGTCCTAGGCCACCATACATAAGTAATATAGATAACGATATGATTTTAACATATTTCACAATTTTCTACTGAATAAACATCGAATAATGAATTATAACTTGTTTTATCATAGAAAGAAACTGTTAATGAATCGAGCCGATCGCTCTGCTGGTTCCCGGATGTGTAAACATTACTGTGGTGCTACGTTCGTAAGAGAAGTAATTTCGTTTAGATTTTGAGAAGAAATGTTATGAAAGTAGCAACACAAATGAATTGTAGTGAGTTTTTGCAACATCTGCAAGCTCACAGTAAGTATATATATGCATTTAGCTGCGAGGTTTATCAACTTTAAAAAAGAACTGTGCATGCGCTAGCCTATCGCAACCCGGACACAGCGCATATCAAGCACCATTATCAAGAAGGAGGTATTCTATTTTAAAAATCCATTCTCGACTGAATAGCGCACTGTGATTGAAGTGTTTTACATATTCGCAAGCGACGCCGTTCATAAAATCAAATGTATATTCACATTTAACCAATTGATACCGTATCGGACCGTTGCAATTAGCAAACATTTGTTTGATATAATTTCAAATAATTGATCAGCAAAGTGGAGAAAGAGTAACACTTCATAGTGTTTCTTTTCCCAGTGCTTCCTATCTATGTAATACCGCAGCATACATACATAGTTGGAATTTATTGTCATCATCGGCTAACCAATTTCTACCTCGAAACTGCAGGGCAAAGAAAGATAAAAACATGTCGATGAATGCCATGTTTCAGACGTTCGTTATTCGTATATGAGTGTGTAACTCATATATGACGGTTGCACTATGTGCATTGGTTACTACTATCCGGTCAAACCCCCCGGTAGGGGTAGAGGGGGCACTCGCCTCGGAACTGGGTAGAGGGGTGCCTCGCGACCTTGAAAACCTGACCCTGTCGCAAACCGTTTTGCGCCCTAAAATACACCTTTTTCCAATATACCGAACTAAAAAGTATACCCTGTTGCAATATTGCACACATCGGTTATGTCCTGTCCTCCTGTCAATATAGGCAGATATTGGTCCAATATTGTTTTGCCAGCATTGGGCCGATATTAGACCAATATCTGCCTATATTGAACTAATATCTGCCTATATTGGTCCAACATTGGCCTGGTGATATTGGCCCAATATTGGCCTGGTGATATTGGCCCAATATTGTTTTGCAAATATTAGGCCAATGTCAGCTTGATGGGTGGGTATCTAGATAACCATGTGCCAATAATAATGTTCGGAAAATATACCCTGTCCAGCGGCACGTCCCCAGTATCTTTAACAATGGGGTGCCCCCCCCCCGGCGGGGTCAAACCAACTCCTTCGACGCACGTGACCCGCGTAATATACGCCACGGTGATTCCGTACGCTACATGAAAATAAATCAGGACTCGTTTCCGTCACACGTTTAGATTTTCAGGCATGGTCACCCGACACCAATGACCAATAATTAAGTTAGTTGACGCTCCTTGCCGCTCCGATATCTATGGAGACTGTCTTTCCTGATTGCCACACAAAGATCGCGGTTCGTATACTTAGATGGATATTCTCGATCTTGCGAACTGTCATCAGCGGACGGGCTTCGGTCTGACACTAAGCGCGGATCAGGGTTTGTAACTCGCTGTAAGGCGATTTGCTGCACGATTTGTGGTCAGACGCTTGCCTTGCGCGTATGACGTGCGCGCGTGGTCGCTTCGTTATGAATATGAGACAGCCAAAGCGAGAGTGAATTGACACAGATTGCTAACGTAAGCCGATATAAGCTCTAAAGTCCCCAATATAGCAGATCCTTTACTAAATATTGTGTTTTCCCCGATTCAGCTCGATATAGTTTCGGCGCAGGAATGTGATTCGACGGATATCAATGAGAAGTGAATGTTAGGCACGGCTATGTAACTCACACGATAATGTTTCGGTCCTACTCGCTATATGAAAATAGCAGTACGCACCCACACACTGCGGAAGCAGAACTGCGGAGACAATAAACGTTAAATGTGCGCTGGGGTAGAACCTTTTCAGTTTCATTTCAGTAAAACATTTTCAACGGGTCGCCTACTGTGACAGACGTCTTTTTATTAAGAAACAGCAGTGCAAATGGACAAACTAATGTGAATTTCGTGATAACTACATAACTTTAAATGATACAAGGTGTCAGGTTTTCTAGCGTAATTTTAGTAATATTCGTCCATTATCTTTGCACCTGTGCTAGTGAAAAACTTAGTAAGTCGCACACCAAGATTTTTGTTTAGTAACTAACCAGCAGTGCAAATGGACGAAATATATATAAATTTTGGTCGCAACATTATATAACTATAAACGACACACGGTGTCGGTTACTCTAGTGTGGTGATATATAACCATGTTCGTCTTGTCTCGTCTACATTTGCGCTAGTCTAAAACCTTTCAGGAAGGGTGCTTACCTACACTGATGTACTTTTGCGAACAATCTGCAGCGAAACTAAAAACGGTCTTTTTTGGAAAAGAAACAACAAAGAAAGGCCGCCATCGAGAGAACCTGTCGCATTTCAGAGTAAGCTTAAAGCAGATTTTTGTTTTTACTAGGGGAAATGTTGCCGCTAGTAGTGATTTTCATCTTCAAGCGATTTTATTCTACCACTTCGGGCGTTGTTAGACAAAGATATTTTTCTTCCCATTTTAATACGCTCGCACACATCCCCAACGCTCAACACGACCTGGCTTTTACCCCCATAAGCATGACAATATGCTTCGACACAGGACAATACGATTTTACGAATTGCTCGATAAAGCGATTGAATGACTAAGATGCAGACGAGAGATGGATCTGTGCGACGCGATATATTTGTCTCGAATCTGAGCATTTAATGATTGACTCCAGTGCCAGTCGAGCTAAATACGAGATGCAAGCATTAAAATAGACGTAGATGCACCTATCAGGCAAGTAAATTTGTGCCGTAGAAAAGTTTGCTTGCAACCGCATTAAAGAGAACATACAGCGGTACACCACTTTTGACACTCCCATGTTTATAACTTTAAGCTTAGATAATAGATAGCTGACGTCAGTACTTCTCTGCGCGCATTGTACCTGCCTGCGCGCGCGTCATTATGTAATATAATATATTATTATATATAATATATTAATATATATATATAATATATATGTCAGATGGCTGAAAAAATTAACTTATTGTATTTGGTACAGAGCGTGTCATGTGGGATAAAACATACAGAGATGACGCCCATGCATGCATGTGAACATCAATGTTTTCCGCTAAGCGGTATGCCTATAGCATGGTATAAACACGGGTTGTCGCCATAAATAGCGCAAATAAACTATTGCGGCTGCATTTAGAATTCCCCCTTTAATGCCACAATTATGAATACGTACGACAGACATCACTATAAACGAGGGGGGAACGGGTATTTTCGGTACGCGGGATTGGCCATTTTAATTACCTGGGAACTGGGAAATGTCAGATAAATTTTCCGTGAGTCGGGAACAGAAGTCCATCGGGACGTGGGAAAGATCTTCTGCAATTTTCTGGGATCTGGGAAAATTGTGTCAATTCGTCGGGATTTCAATTTCTGCGCTAATATTTATTTTATTTTTTTTAATTTTAATTTTTTTTATTAATTATGCCCAGATAAATAATAGTATGTAAATATTAGTATTTATGTAGTGTTTGAAAACCTAAACTACTGAATTTCCTGAAACATGTGTACATAATTTCCTGGGAACTGGAAATTGAGATTTTATTTTACTGGAAACTGGGATATGGGGTGTTTTTTGCTGGGAAAGTGGGAATGTACCCACCCTCATAAACTGGGTAGACACAAATGGTATTCGTGAACTATGGCAAAATATTGTTTTTAAGCGGTCGTAGAGGATGAAATAACAGATTTTGTAAACCGAAAGAGCGGTAAGAATACGTAGAATGTGTTAACTAAATCTGCGTCGGCGCATAAGTAACAGCGCCATCTTCTGCATGCTGACATAGCGCTTGTCTTGGCAAGAACTCTGCGGGCATACGCCTGTCTGCTGCTTGTACTCCATACGCCCACGTCAAGTTAACGACATCCATTATCGCCAAGGAGCTGCCATTGCCCCGAGGGAAGCATTGCTCGCGATACATATACTTACGCACGATACACGCATTCACACGCTGTCAACATAATTTGTCGCAATAAGAGACCGTGATTTAGTTAGCGTGTATAGGGGAGCTAAGTAAAGTACACGTATCGCATCGTATGTTGCACGTGTAATTAGCGCCTACACACAGCCTGTAACGTGAAGAGTGCATGCAGCTCCTTCCATCCAGAGTAGCGCTCGTGACGTAAGTCGTGTCAATGCGAAGGTAGTCGAAGCAAAATGTTCTCGGTGCACAATTTCCCGTTGCTATAGCGATATTCGGGCGTTGGAATTACCATTGCCAAATTATGGTTGTTGCGGCCGTACTGGCGATAATCACATAGCAACGGTTGATATGAAGCGAATCTTCACATTTCATATGATTTTATTGTTCCAATCTCTTCCCTCCATTCTCTGCGTTCAGTAGTATAGTAATATAAATGTAATATATTCCATCAATGGTTTCTCTATGGTATACATAACGCGACTTATTAGTATTTACAAAAATTGATAAGACATGGCTTAGTTAGATTTAAGTTCTAGTCTGAATTGGTTTTAGCATTACGTCAATCGTATAGTACGTGAGTACATCGTGGGTCAGCGTGAAGTACTTTATTCAATCTATAAAGCAGCAGCCAACATTTCCACCTTTATCTTAATTATGCGAAATGAATTGGGATAAGTAAATTAAGATAAATAGTACAGTATCGACAAGTCATCGAATGTTATACAATGCACAATTACCATATACCGTGCAACTATAGTAGATATAAATCTGATAATATTATAGAATAGAATTAAAATAGTTGTAAATCCTATTCAGTGCTAGCTAGGCTAATAAAAAAACGCGGCTGGTAAGCAAACGAACGCGTGCATGTCTTCATTAATCGCAAGTGGCGTAATTATTTGCATTTTATTATGCGTAATTATGCAATGTTAGTCACCATACACTGTAGTTCAAAGGTTATGTAAGCGATACTAATCAACGTGAGGGATACGACGATAAAGGAGAGGATATATAACATTACGGAGCCGGCGCCAGGGGGTTGTCTAGTCTTTGCAAGCGGTAGAACAATTGTATCATATTGTAACTTCCTTGCCTATTGAAAAGCCATTATACCACATCTGCGTCATTGCGGGCTTTATTTTTGTACAAGCTACTGATATTGTGTTATCAATCTTATGTTATCAATGTTTGGTTAGTGAGTGTGAAGCATATTACCATGTGCAATAATGTAAACTGTTCGCTCTCTTCCGCCATGATTCACCCACACCGCCTTTCTCCACCTCCATCACTCTCTGCTTCCCTTTTCCAACAGCGATTTTCATAATTGCGCTAATTCTCTCTCTCTCTCTCTCTCTCTCTCTCTCTCTCTCATGATCACACACACTCTTCTTTCTCTCGCCGTCTCTCTCATTGATTTTTCCCCTTTCTTTCTCTGTCGCTCATTATTTATTTATTTCTCTCTATCTTTTTTCTTAATTATTCTCTCTGTCTATCTCTCTCTATCCCTCTCTATATATCTTTTCCTATTTCTTTCTTAATTTTGTTTAATTTCTCTCAATCTCTCTCTCTTTCTTTCGTTTCCCATTCTCTCCGACCTCTCTCATTCGCCTAGCTTCTGTTTATTGCTCCCAATTTCCTCTTGTCCATCACATGCACGCTATACACAGGAGTGCGCATATTTACCATCTCGTCTCTCGGGAAACACACGTAACATTCTCGACTGAGAAATGGCCTCTAAGTGCCAATTGGTCAAAATACTCGCGTAAATAAGTGAGAGACGCCGAAGTGTGAGCGATAACCAAAGCTATAGCGGATGAGAGGACTGTGCGCCAGCGAACACAGCCGCTCTTAACCTTAGTTTAGCTGCATGAGGTTGACACTCAAGCAATAAAAAAGCGCCGGATTTTATCGATACAAGGAACATACACTTGCGGCGATATGCTGTCTTGCGTACCTGATGAGTCAATTACATCACGGGCGCACAGTTTTTGAGAATCGTTGGCATTTGTTTGTCGTGACACAACATGAATGAATGCAGACCGACGTACGTCGTTTCTCGTCTCTCGGGAAACAGACGGAAAATTATCGGCCGAGAAATGGCCTCTAAGTGGCAATTGGTCAAAATACTCGCGTCAATAAGTGAGAGACGCCGAAGTCTGCGCGATAACCGAAGCTATGGCGGATGAGAGGACTGTGCGCCAGCGAGCACAAACGCTCTCAACCTTGGTTCAGCTGCATGAGACACGCTAGCAATAAAAAGCCGCCGGATTTCGTTGATACAAGGAATATACAGTACATCACGGACGCACGAGCGCTATTTTCTGGTGACGTTTTTTGACACTCACTCGCATTTGTTTGTCGCGGCGCGCCATGAATGAATGCAGACCCCCCGCACGTCGTTGCTTGCTCTGCACCTACGTAATAACAAAATGTTCTGCTTGCATCTATGACAAATACGACATACGCCTATACGCTCTCCTATGGCACTATTTGTCATAGGAAGATTCTTCCTATGACAAATATTGGCGAGTCAACTTCGTTGCGCTTTACAGCTAAAATTCACTGCTTGCGTTCATAATAGCGCATCTAAACTCCTATGATGCGCACAACACATACAACAATATTTGTCATAGGAAGAATCTTTATATGACAAATAGTGTCATAGGAGAGCGTATATGCGTATGTCGTATTTGTCATAGATGCTAGCAGAACAGGCTGGTAATAACATGGGTGTCACGCCACGCAGGATAACGAGGCTTATTAGGCTCTGGCGGGAACTCGGAGCGGTATTTTACCTAGCAGCGCGAGTGCGCTGTTACGTACCCCTGTGTTGATTAGTTCGCTCTCGCTTATCCGCCGTATTACGATTTTCGGATAATAGCCAACTCTCGAATTTCTGCGTGCCTACTTGAATTTCATCGTGGCTCTTTCGCATTTCGCATTTCACATTTCGCATGAGCCTTCTGGGCTTTGTATTTTTTCGACGCTGTTTCTATAATACATCACCGAGACGTGATTGGGGGTGGGTGGGGGCACATTTCTCCTAAAAGATGAAATGCCGTATATTTTACATCAAACCCTGTATAAAATCCAGATATTCAATTAAATTACGGAATTAATTTAATTGCGCTGTAACGCGCGTTCATTAACATGCAGTAGCAAAAATTCATCACCGAAGAGGGTTTACTTTGATCTCTATTCATAACTGCATAGTCTCTCCTGTCTCCTTCAAACCATTTCAACTCAATCGGTCAGTACGTACGTGTTTAAAATATATGATGAACGGTTATTGGACGATATTCATCTGAAGTGGCCATTAAATCGTGCCGTGCAGGTAGAATTACACGGGCGACCTGCTATTGCTAGAGTCCATTGTATTTTTCTAATGAGAATCTAACAAAGGAAAGCATTATGCATAGAGATAATATAAATAGATGTCGCACATATTAAATAGCATGTAGTGATCAAGCCACTCAGTGGGAATCAACACGAGCTACAACACCAATGGTAAAATTGTTGGAAAATCGTTGGCTGGAGAATGTACAGGAATAATTAATTTGATAAACGCGGTGAATGATTCTCTTCCTGTGCGTTTTCGTTCTCGATACGCATTATCGACGCCGAATGTCGGTTGAAGTTTTGAATGGCGTAATTGTAATGGAAGTAAAATTTGCAGACGATAATGGTTTTTAATGATGCCGTAATATTAATCGATGTTTTTTATATTTTGACTGAGCGCGAAATTTATAGCACTGCTATCGTCGATTACTGTTGCGAACATTATTAATTTGGAACCCGACATAATTCTGATTCATCCGTCAATAGCGGCTCGGCATTGCCCCTTCCACGTTGCTTGACTGTTGTTTATCGAGCATTTGCTAGGATTCGCTAGGGGCCACGTGACACAGTGGTTCGTTACATTTAATCAGAAATAGATAATAGGGAATCACTATTATAGGATTTCCTATTATCTACTTCTTATTTAATGTCAAGCAGCGAAATGCGAGTAGACACCTTGTCATGTTATATACCACATAAAGTGCTGAAACAGCGAGATCAAAATACCTTAAACATTCTATATGTATTGTTGTTGTTTTTGTCTGCAGTTAGTTGCGCTTAATGAAGGGTGCGCGTGCAGGCATGGTGTTATAATGTATAATTATTCGTGTGAATGGCTCTGGTGCGGTTCTTTCATGAAACCATTATAGAAGCTTTTCACGCGTTATACGTTTCTCAACGAACACATCCCATTTTATGCTTTTTATACAAGAATGAGCTGTCGCGCGCATATTGTGTGCGGTTGCTTGCGCGCCTGCTGATTGCAAGATCAACAACATCCCGGGCCGCTCCACAAATGTCGCAACTCAACACGCTGTTTTTGATAGACGTGTGTTAGTTTAGTTAGGTGAGTTTGGTTATGTTTATATTTATGTAGCCCCATTGTACACAACATAAATTAACAGTACACGCATATCTAAGGTGCACGTGGGAGAGGCTAGCATGACTAGCTATATTACATTTCGCTATGCGAGTGCTGCTTGTTTGGAAATTAGTATTATGCTTCGTGCTCGTATCATCATACGTGTAAAATGTGATTCATGCTTATTAACAAATTCGGTCTGTCCCGCAACCATGTTCATGTTTATGAAAGTTGTAGCTATTATACTGTATGACGTAATTATGTCAGGAAAATCCTTCGTGAGGCGACACTACTGCAGGTTCGAGAGTTAAAATGGCTGCGCTATTCATGGACTCTACACAGTACAAACCAATCCGCGAAGAACTAGGATGCAATGCTAATTATTGGCTTTTCAAGGCTTTTCATTTACAAGAGCTAAAGCAATATAAAACAGCATTAATTGCAAGAAATGAGATTTAATCGTAGTAGAGGCGACTGAAGGAGGGGCAGATAAAGACCTCACATGCTGTGGAAAAAAAGGAAATCAAGGACATCATATACTGAGAGATATATAGCGACAGCTGTAAGAGTAGAGTAACACGGGACATAACTCGTTTTCGGCGGAGCATTCACTTTCATGGAATCCTATATGTCGATTTTTTCTGATTGTCTCATCGGCGCGGACATTTTATTTGTCGCTGGCTATATGCAGCAACGGCGAAGGCAACCTCGGTTTTTACTGAGCTCCGCGAGGCTCGGTAATGTCGCGGCGTGAGACTAACATTTAATGTAATGTAATGCGAAACCCTACGTGCGTAGGTGAGTAACTAATGCTTGTACGTGTGTTTGTCACGTAGCGTATAATGGTGCAACGTCAGATAATATCTTGCGTAACTGTCTTTCGTCGAGCAGCGTTACTGAGTTTAGACGCGCTTTGGCTGCGCGGTCTACAGAAAACAATATCTACGCGGATTAACATAAAACGTGTAACGTGACACAAACGAAGGCGTGTAACGTGGCAGGGAAATGTGCTGTAATATCTAGGTCAATAGACGCGCGATTCGCGGCTAAAGAGTGGTGTGAATTATTTCATTTGGTAATTGTTTGTCATCCGCTGAACTGCAATAATGGTTTTACTGTGTTTGACGGAAGACCATTAAATGTGGGGTTTTAAGTTGCGGTGTGCGGTAACAACGCGATCAAAATGAGCGTGATGCAAATAATGAAATGTATTGTGATCCTGTAACGTGATCGTCTATATGTGATTTAACATTAGTTTATATGTAGATTTATTGTGAATTTGTACGTATTGACTTGACGTGATGCGGCCATGATGCCGAGGCTCGCCGAGGATTGACACTTTGTGTCTTCCAATCACAATCTACGCCGCACCTCCCTATTACAACTTCTAGGTATAGACCATTCTTAATTATTATTCATGACTTGGGGTCACGCACGAAAACGAGGCTAAGCTAAGCAATTTTGTAAACAATAACTGCTCAGGCAGGCACGCACAGAAAGGGTACACGCACGTACACGCAGATACACGCACGTACACGCGGGTACACGGAGATACACGCACGTACACGCGGGTACACGCACGTACACGCAGGTACACACACGTACACGCAGATACACGCACGTACACGCGGGTACACGCGGGTACACGCACGTACACGCAGATACACGCACGTACACGTACACGCAGATACACGCACGTACACGCACGTACACGCGGGTACACGCACGTACACGCAGAT